>NC_047145.1:11917712-12163150 GCF_009829125.3 Periophthalmus magnuspinnatus | reverse complement strand
CCCTTCAGACTGAGGCCTTTAGAGATGGTTAGGTTCTCCATCGCAGACATCAGTTCATCCATCATTTTTGCCATCTTCTGTTTCTGAATAATGGCAGGTGGTGCATAAACCTGCATTGTGAGAGTCTTTTTTCCTAAAACCACTCCTCCCAGTTGGTTTGGAGTATGGTTTTTGGGAAGCGCTCTCTGGCTCCTCCACATGGTGAAAGGCAGACATCTTGTTCATTTGTTCCATTGTCTTTGTCTTACTGAGTCTCAGCTCTGTAGTTTGTGGCGATCGGCTCGATGCTTCTGTAAAATGAAGTACTTTACTGTCTGTCTTTGCCTTAAAACCTTGCTTGATGATGTCAGAAAGCAAGGTGAGTGTCCCATTTCCATGACGATGGCTCATGGAAACGTAACAGGTGATGTCACATTTCCATGACGATGGCTACATGGAATGGGTTTGTGCTGATATTGAATCAATTAATGAAAAAAAAACAAAACAAAAAAACATGGCTACAAAATATATAATATAAAATAATAATAAAAAACATAAAAACGTGGATAAGGAAATGGTGACAGGAAAGTTACAAGCTATGTTTAAATTTTAAAAACCCAATCCTGGTCTAAACCCAAAAATATATAAACAAATAGCTTTAATTTGAATTATTAACTTTGATTCATGTTCTATTCTGCAGTGTAGTGCTTTTTCTAGCGCAGATAGTTTGAGTTCAAATGAACCCGTCTGGTCTTTTTCTCCCATTGAAACGGCGTCTCACTGTCAAGGTTTTGTGTGTCTATTGTGCATCTTAATAATGATGCTATTTTCTTTTTAACTTAACGTCATTTTGTGACGTGTTTTACTTCCTCTTTAGGGTCACTTTGGATCAGACTTCATATAATATTGTACTACACATTAGAATTCTTTCGTCTTACTGTAAAAAATCTTGGAGTCCTATTGGATCAAAATCTCTCATTCACAGCCAGCCATATAAACCTAGCTTGTAAAACCGCATACTTTCACCTGCGAAATATAACTAAAATTTGAATATTTTACCTAAAAACGATGCTGAAAAACTCATTCATGCATTTTTTTACTTCCAGACTTGATTACTGTAATTCTCTGCTCGCCGCCTGCCCCAAAAGTACTATAGGAGCCTCCAGTTGGTCCCATCAAAATGCAGCGGCCAGAGTCCTAAGCAACTAAAAGAAGAAGACCACATCAGTCCTGTACTACAATATCTGCACTGGCTTTGTCGAGCTTAGAATCAAATTCAAAGTCCTCCTTCTGACATACAAAACCCTAAACAGTATGGCCACATCCTATCTGCAAGATGCCATTGTCCTGTACCAGCCAAACAGAGCACTCCGCTCTCAGAATGCAGGACTATTAGTGGTTCCTAGAGTGTCCAAAAGTACAGTGGGAGGGAGGGCATTCAGTTACCAAGCTCCTGTGCTATGGAATCAACTCCCTGCTGATGTTAAACAGGCCCCCACAGTCTCTGTATTTAAGACCAGGCTTAAAACCTTCCTCTTCGGTATAGCTTATGACCAGGTTACTTAGTGAGGGAGTTAGGGACATTAAAACCCAGGATAAGATAGGTTGCAGTAGGAGATAACTAGCTGGGGGAAGTACCTGAGCACTATCCTCTGCTTCCTCCTATTTTCTCATCAGCAATGTTATTCACATGTTGTCCCCTGTCCCACTCCCCCTGTGGAGTGTAACTCTTTCAGATGCCCCGATGACAGCTGGACCCTCTCCTCCTCCCCGCCTGGCCCTCCTCCACCCGCCTCCCTCTCCTCCTCGCCCGGCTCTCATCCTCCTCGCCCGGCTCTCATCCTCCTCGCCTGGCCCTCCTCCGCCCCCCTCCCTCCTCCTCGCCTGGCCGATTTTTCTTGTTTTGTCTGTTTTTTACTGTTGTTTGATTTTCCTGTTTGTTTTTGTGTATAGGCAGCACGGTGGCTGAGTGGCAACACTCATGCCTCACAGCAAGAAGGTTGGTTCGATCCCCGGGTTGCCCAGGCCTTTCTGTGTGGAGTTTTTCATGTGTTCTCCCCGTGTCTGGATGGGTTTCCTCTGGGTACTCCGGTTTCCCCCATCAACCAAAACATGAACGCCCTTCGAGACAACTGTTGTTGTGATTTTGGGCGTTACAAAAATAAAACCAATTGAATTGAGTAAAGTCTACAAGTGACAAAAGCTTTATGTTGACAATATGAGATGATCTGAATGTTTGTGTTTCTAGCATCAGATATGATTTAGTTTTTCTGTTTTTGAGTCTATCCTTTGAAGAAAACAGAGTTTGTGCTTTATGTTTTGTCCTTCAAATTAAAATAAAATTCAGATGTTACGTCTGATACTCTTACTTGAGTAGTAGTTTTCCAATATACTTTTTTTCTCTTACTTGAGTAATTGAGTGATTTCCTGGACTACTACTTTGTACTTCTACTTGAGTAATATTATATAGAAGAAACATTACTCTGACTGGAGTACAATGTTTGGCTACTTTACCACCTCTGCTGGACTTTGGCCTCGTTTTGAATAGACATAGTTCTGGAAAAGCTGTTGTTTTTGTTCTTGTTCATGGTAAAATAAAGAGTTTTTCAGTCGTAGTGAAATGAGGGAACAAAACATTTACTTCAGGCTTTTGGAACTACTTTCGAACACTAACCCTTGGTATTTGACAGGTATGTGTTGGCTTAAAATATAAAACTTTAAAATTCAATATGTGAGTGATGTTTATTGATTATTCTTTGTCAATTTGTTTATTTTAAGTAAAGTAACAGTGTTGGGTGAAGTATTTCAGTCTCACAGTATTTGGAGTTGTAATATTAAATTGTGTGGTTGAAGTAGTTGTTGTAGTATTAATAGTGCATTAGATAAAATAAAACATTTATTTGCAATAAAAATTTTTTATTTATTTTGCATTAAGTTGAAAGTCTCATGAACGAGTGGAGACTTAGTTATTGGTCTGGAAGGATCTTCAGTGGGTCCAGCCATTCTGGGCTCCTTTCCTGAACGTTCTACTTTTTTTGTAATGGTTTTGCTTGTAGAACGTCTCCTGGACCATTCCTGTCCTCTCCGGGTGGTTCTTCTGGAAGTTCCTTTTGTCGTATTGCCCTCTCCTGGCCCTCCACTTGCTACTTCTCCTGGGACCTCGGACAGTGTGTCCAGTAGTCTCCTGGAACCTCACGCTCCTGTCTTGGAGGGGGTCCTGAAGTTGGACTTCGATGACCAAATCTCTGGGCTGAGCAGGTCTCTGTGGAGGCTGAGGCGGTCTCTGAGGCTGAGGCGGTCTCTGAGGCTGAATCTGTTGAGGCTGAGCAGGTCTCTGTCTCTGCTGAGGCTGAGACTGAGGTTGAGACTGAGTCTGCCTCCGTTTGATCCGCAGCTTCTGGACTGATCGCTGCTTGTAGTGCTTCACGATGTCCTTGTTGAAACATCTATGTTTCCGTTGTTTCTTGTGGATTTGATTGGCTCTTGTCCACTGGGGCTGAGTTTGAGGCTGAGTCAGAAGCTGAGGAGGTCTCTGTTTCTGCTGAGGCTGAGACTGAGGCTGAGTCAGAGGCTGAACAGGTCTCTGTTTCTGCTGAGGCTGAGACTGAGGCTGAGCAGGTCTCGGCTGACGCTGAGTCTGCCTCTGTTTGATCCGCAGCTTCTGGACTGATCGCTGCTTATAGTGCTTCACGATGTCCTTGTTGAAACATCTATGTTTCCGTTGTTTCTTGTGGATTTGATGGGCTCTCGTCTGCTGGGGCTGAGTTTGAGGCTGAGTCAGAGGCTGAGCAGGTCTCTGTCTCTGCTGTGGCTGAGACTGAGGTTGAGGCTGAGCAGGTCTCTGCTGATGCTGAGTCTGCCTCTGTTTGATCCGCAGCTTCTGGACTGATCGCTGCTTGTAATGCTTCACGATGTTCTTGTTGAAACATCTATGTTTCCGTTGTTTCTTGTGGATTCGATTGGCTCTCCTCTGCTCTTGGCGCTTATGGATGTAGCCTTTTTGAATCAAGGACTCCATGAAGCTGTTATGTCTCTGGTCTGGTTTCTGCTCTGTCACTGAGCAGGTAGGCACCTGCCAGTATCCCCTGCCCTTCAGACTGAGGCCTTTAGAGATGGTTAGGTTCTCCATCGCAGACATCAGTTCATCCATCATTTTTGCCATCTTCTGTTTCTGAATAATGGCAGGTGGTGCATAAACCTGCATTGTGAGAGTCTTTTTTCCTAAACCACTCCTCCCAGTTGGTTTGGAGTATGGTTTTTGGGAAGCGGCTCTCTGGCTCCTCCACTGGTGAAAGGCAGACATCTTGTTCATTTGTTCCATTGTCTTTGTCTTACTGAGTCTCAGCTCTGTAGTTTGTGGCGATCGGCTCGAATGCTTCTGTAAAATGAAGTACTTTACTGTCTGTCTTTGCCTTAAAACCTTGCTTGATGATGTCAGAAAGCAAGGTGATGTCCCATTTCCATGACGATGGCTCATGGAAACGGTGATGTCACATTTCCATGACGATGGCTCATGGAATGGGTTTGTGCTGATATTGAATCAATTAATGAAAAAAAAACAAAACAAAAAAACATGGCTACAAAATATATAATAAAATAATAATAAAAAACATAAAAACGTGGATAAGGAAATGGTGACAGGAAAGTTACAAGCTATGTTTAAATTTTAAAAACCCAATCCTGGTCTAAACCCAAAAATATATAAACAAATAGCTTTAATTTGAATTATTAACTTTGATTCATGTTCTATTCTGCAGTGTAGTGCTTTTTCTAGCGCAGATAGTTTGAGTTCAAATGAACCCGTCTGGTCTTTTCTCCCATTGAAACGGCTCACTGTCAAGGTTTTGTGTGTCTATTGTGCATCTTAATAATGATGCTATTTTCTTTTTAACTTAACGTCATTTTGTGACGTGTTTTACTTCCTCTTTAGGGTCACTTTGGATCAGACTTCATTAATATTGTACTACACATTAGAATTCTTTCGTCTTACTGTAAAAAATCTTGGAGTCCTATTGGATCAAAATCTCTCATTCACAGCCCATATAAACCTAGCTTGTAAAACCGCATACTTTCACCTGCGAAATATAACTAAAATTAGAAATATTTTACCTAAAAACGATGCTGAAAAACTCATTCATGCATTTGTTACTTCCAGACTTGATTACTGTAAATCTCTGCTTGCCGCCTGCCCCAAAAGTACTATAAGGAGCCTCCAGTTGGTCCAAAATGCAGCGGCCAGAGTCCTAACAGGAACTAAAAGAAGAGACCACATCAGTCCTGTACTACAATATCTGCACTGGCTTCCTGTCGAGCTTAGAATCAAATTCAAAGTCCTCCTTCTGACATACAAAACCCTAAACAGTATGGCCACATCCTATCTGCAAGATGCCATTGTCCTGTACCAGCCAAACAGAGCACTCCGCTCTCAGAATGCAGGACTATTAGTGGTTCCTAGAGTGTCCAAAAGTACAGTGGGAGGGAGGGCATTCAGTTACCAAGCTCCTGTGCTATGGAATCAACTCCCTGCTGATGTTAAACAGGCCCCCACAGTCTCTGTATTTAAGACCAGGCTTAAAACCTTCCTCTTCGGTATAGCTTATGACCAGGTTACTTAGTGAGGGAGTTAGGGACATTAAAACCCGGGATAAGATAGGTTGCAGTAGGAGATAACTAGCTGGGGGAAGTACCTGAGCACTATCCTCTGCTTCCTCCTATTTTCTCATCAGCAATGCTATTCACATGTTGTCCCCTGTCCCACTCCCCCTGTGGAGTGTAACTCTTTCAGATGCCCCGATGACAGCTGGACCCTCTCCTCCCCCCCGCCTGGCCCTCCTCCACCCGCCTCCCTCTCCTCCTCGCCCGGCTCTCATCCTCCTCGCCCGGCTCTCCTCCTCCTCGCCTGGCCCTCCTCCGCCCCCCTCCCTCCTCCTCGCCTGGCCGATTTTTCTTGTTTTGTCTGATTTTTCCTGTTGTTTGATTTTCCTGTTTGTTTTTGTGTATAGGCAGCACGGTGGCTGAGTGGCAACACTCATGCCTCACAGCAAGAAGGTTTGGTTCGATCCCCGGGTCGCCCAGGCCTTTCTGTGTGGAGTTTTTCATGTTTCTCCCCGTGTCTGGATGGGTTTCCTCTGGGTACTCCGGTTTCCCCCATCAACCAAAACACGAACGCCCTTCGAGACAACTGTTGTTGTGATTTTGGGCGTTACAAAAATAAAACCAATTGAATTGAGTAAAGTCTACAAGTGACAAAAGCTTTATGTTGACAATATGAGATGATCTGAATGTTTGTGTTTCTAGCATCAGATATGATTTAGTTTTTCTGTTTTTGAGTCTATCCTTTGAAGAAAACAGAGTTTGTGCTTTATGTTTTGTCCTTCAAATTAAAATAAAATTCAGATGTTACGTCTGATACTCTTACTTGAGTAGTAGTTTTCCAATATACTTTTTTTCTCTTACTTGAGTAATTGAGTGATTTCCTGGACTACTACTTTGTACTTCTACTTGAGTAATATTATATAGAAGAAACATTACTCTGACTGGAGTACAATGTTTGGCTACTTTACCACCTCTGCTGGACTTTGGCCTCGTTTTGAATAGACATAGTTCTGGAAAAGCTGTTGTTTTTGTTCTTGTTCATGGTAAAATAAAGAGTTTTTCAGTCGTAGTGAAATGAGGGAACAAAACATTTACTTCAGGCTTTTGGAACTACTTTCGAACACTAACCCTTGGTATTTGACAGGTATGTGTTGGCTTAAAATATAAAACTTTAAAATTCAATATGTGAGTGATGTTTATTGATTATTCTTTGTCAATTTGTTTATTTTAAGTAAAGTAACAGTGTTGGGTGAAGTATTTCAGTCTCACAGTATTTGGAGTTGTAATATTAAATTGTGTGGTTGAAGTAGTTGTTGTAGTATTAATAGTGCATTAGATAAAATAAAACATTTATTTGCAATAAAAATTTTTTATTTATTTTGCATTAAGTTGAAAGTCTCATGAACGAGTGGAGACTTAGTTATTGGTCTGGAAGGATCTTCAGTGGGTCCAGCCATTCTGGGCTCCTTTCCTGAATGTTCTACTTTTGTTGTAATGGTTTTGCTTGTAGAACGTCTCCTGGACCATTCCTGTCCTCTCCGGGTGGTTCTTCTGGAAGTTCCTTTTGTCATATTGCCCTCTCCTGGCCCTCCACTTGCTACTTCTCCTGGGACCTCGGACAGCGTGTCCAGTAGTCTCCTGGAACCTCACGCTCCTGTCTTGGAGGGGGTCCTGAAGTTGGACTTCGATGACCAAATCTCTGGGCTGAGCAGGTCTCTGTGGAGGCTGAGGCGGTCTCTGAGGCTGAGGCTGAATCTGTTGAGGCTGAGCAGGTCTCTGTCTCTGCTGAGGCTGAGACTGAGGTTGAGACTGAGTCTGCCTCTGTTTGATCCGCAGCTTCTGGACTGATCGCTGCTTGTAGTGCTTCACGATGTCCTTGTTGAAACATCTATGTTTCCGTTGTTTCTTGTGGATTTGATTGGCTCTCGTCTGCTGGGGCTGAGTTTGAGGCTGAGTCAGAGGCTGAGCAGGTCTCTGTTTCTGCTGAGGCTGAGACTGAGGCTGAGCAGGTCTCTGTCTCTGCTGTGGCTGAGACTGAGGCTGAGTCAGAGGCTGAACAGGTCTCGGCTGATGGTGAGTCTGCCTCCGTTTGATCCGCAGCTTCTGGACTGATCGCTGCTTGTAGTGCTTCACGATGTCCTTGTTGAAACATCTATGTTTCCGTTGTTTCTTGTGGATTTGATTGGCTCTTGTCCACTGGGGCTGAGTTTGAGGCTGAGTCAGAAGCTGAGGAGGTCTCTGTTTCTGCTGAGGCTGAGACTGAGGCTGAGTCAGAGGCTGAACAGGTCTCTGTTTCTGCTGAGGCTGAGACTGAGGCTGAGCAGGTCTCGGCTGACGCTGAGTCTGCCTCTGTTTGATCCGCAGCTTCTGGACTGATCGCTGCTTATAGTGCTTCACGATGTCCTTGTTGAAACATCTATGTTTCCGTTGTTTCTTGTGGATTTGATGGGCTCTCGTCTGCTGGGGCTGAGTTTGAGGCTGAGTCAGAGGCTGAGCAGGTCTCTGTCTCTGCTGTGGCTGAGACTGAGGTTGAGGCTGAGCAGGTCTCTGCTGATGCTGAGTCTGCCTCTGTTTGATCCGCAGCTTCTGGACTGATCGCTGCTTGTAATGCTTCACGATGTCCTTGTTGAAACATCTATGTTTCCGTTGTTTCTTGTGGATTCGATTGGCTCTCCTCTGCTCTTGGCGCTTATGGATGTAGCCTTTTTGAATCAAGGACTCCATGAAGCTGTTATGTCTCTGGTCTGGTTTCTGCTCTGTCACTGAGCAGGTAGGCACCTGCCAGTATCCCCTGCCCTTCAGACTGAGGCCTTCAGAGATGGTTAGGTTCTCCATCGCAGACATCAGTTCATCCATCATTTTTGCCATCTTCTGTTTCTGAATAATGGCAGGTGGTGCATAAACCTGCATTGTGAGAGTCTTTTTTCCTAAACCACTCCTCCCAGTTGGTTTGGAGTATGGTTTTTGGGAAGCGGCTCTCTGGCTCCTCCACTGGTGAAAGGCAGACATCTTGTTCATTTGTTCCATTGTCTTTGTCTTACTGAGTCTCAGCTCTGTAGTTTGTTGCGATCGGCTCGAATGCTTCTGTAAAATGAAGTACTTTACTGTCTGTCTTTGCCTTATAACCTTGCTTGATGATGTCAGAAAGCAAGGTGATGTCCCATTTCCATGACGATGGCTCATGGAAACGCAACAGGTGATGTCACATTTCCATGACGATGGCTCATGGAATGGGTTTGTGCTGATATTGAATCAATTAATGAAAAAAAAAAAAAAAAAAAAAAACATGGCTACAAAATATATAATAAAATAATAATAAAAACATAAAAACGTGGATAAGGAAATGGTGACAGGAAAGTTACAAGCTATGTTTAAATTTTAAAAACCCAATCCTGGTCTAAACCCAAAAATATATAAACAAATAGCTTTAATTTGAATTATTAACTTTGATTCATGTTCTATTCTGCAGTGTAGTGCTTTTTCTAGCGCAGATAGTTTGAGTTCAAATGAACCCGTCTGGTCTTTTCTCCCATTGAAACGGCTCACTGTCAAGGTTTTGTGTGTCTATTGTGCATCTTAATAATGATGCTATTTTCTTTTTAACTTAACGTCATTTTGTGACGTGTTTTACTTCCTCTTTAGGGTCACTTTGGATCAGACTTCATTAATATTGTACTACACATTAGAATTCTTTCGTCTTACTGTAAAAAATCTTGGAGTCCTATTGGATCAAAATCTCTCATTCACAGCCCATATAAACCTAGCTTGTAAAACCGCATACTTTCACCTGCGAAATATAACTAAAATTAGAAATATTTTACCTAAAAACGATGCTGAAAAACTCATCCATGCATTTGTTACTTCCAGACTTGATTACTGTAATTCTCTGCTCGCCGCCTGCCCCAAAAGTACTATAAGGAGCCTCCAGTTGGTCCAAAATGCAGCGGCCAGAGTCCTAACAGGAACTAAAAGAAGAGACCACATCAGTCCTGTACTACAATATCTGCACTGGCTTCCTGTCGAGCTTAGAATCAAATTCAAAGTCCTCCTTCTGACATACAAAACCCTAAACAGTATGGCCACATCCTATCTGCAAGATGCCATTGTCCTGTACCAGCCAAACAGAGCACTCCGCTCTCAGAATGCAGGACTATTAGTGGTTCCTAGAGTGTCCAAAAGTACAGTGGGAGGGAGGGCATTCAGTTACCAAGCTCCTGTGCTATGGAATCAACTCCCTGCTGATGTTAAACAGGCCCCCACAGTCTCTGTATTTAAGACCAGGCTTAAAACCTTCCTCTTCGGTATAGCTTATGACCAGGTTACTTAGTGAGGGAGTTAGGGACATTAAAACCCGGGATAAGATAGGTTGCAGTAGGAGATAACTAGCTGGGGGAAGTACCTGAGCACTATCCTCTGCTTCCTCCTATTTTCTCATCAGCAATGCTATTCACATGTTGTCCCCTGTCCCACTCCCCCTGTGGAGTGTAACTCTTTCAGATGCCCCGATGACAGCTGGACCCTCTCCTCCTCCCCGCCTGGCCCTCCTCCACCCGCCTCCCTCTCCTCCTCGCCCGGCTCTCATCCTCCTCGCCCGGCTCTCCTCCTCCTCGCCTGGCCCTCCTCCGCCCCCCTCCCTCCTCCTCGCCTGGCCGATTTTTCTTGTTTTGTCTGATTTTTCCTGTTGTTTGATTTTCCTGTTTGTTTTTGTGTATAGGCAGCACGGTGGCTGAGTGGCAACACTCATGCCTCACAGCAAGAAGGTTTGGTTCGATCCCCGGGTCGCCCAGGCCTTTCTGTGTGGAGTTTTTCATGTTTCTCCCCGTGTCTGGATGGGTTTCCTCTGGGTACTCCGGTTTCCCCCATCAACCAAAACATGAACGCCCTTCGAGACAACTGTTGTTGTGATTTTGGGCGTTACAAAAATAAATGAATTGAAAAATTGAACTTTTAGGACTGTTCACCATTCCATTCAAGTCAGTTTAGCATTGGGGCCTTTAAGATAATACATGCATTTCACCAATCCATACTGTAAACAAAAGCTCTCTTTCTGCTCTATATGCCTCGCTCCTGTAAATGACAAGTGTATGAAAGGCAGCAAAGGCACATAATCAAAACAAGTCTGACAGATCAGCCATGTGTGCAAGATGCTGCGTCCATGTTTACTCAGTGTCCATGAATCACAACAACCGCCGAGGAGAACCACGCCGCCTTCACCCGCCTCGAGGCAGAGTGTGTCGGACAGCGGAGCATCCGATCGTCCCCCTCCAGTGTTTCTCCTGGAGGATGTGCAATTGGACTGTCCTGAAAGAGCCCTAATGAGAGATGAGCACAGAGCATGGATGAATAAAAGAGCAGTGGCAGTGTCATGGGAGGACAAGTACAAGATGTGAGCATAGAGTTTTTTGCTTTTTTCCCCTCAATGTTTTCACTGATTTGTCCCTGTTGTAATTGCCATGTTGTGCCATTGAAGTAAGTAAAAGCTGTACCAATAACAATTCTGGTAAAGTTAAAGGTGAGGCCCATACAAGCCTTTACAAACATTTCTGGTGGAGTGTGTCTGCTTGTACTGAAGGAGATACAGTATTATTGAGTGCCTGGAATGTTCCACAGTATGACATTTAGGGTGATTGATTTATTTCTAAAAGACACCTTGAAAAACATTGCATAGCAGCATGGTGGCTGAGTGGTTAGCATTCATGCTTCACAGAAAGAAGTTCCAGGGTCAATCACCAGAAAAGTTACATGGTACATCTTTGTCCTGGGGTCATTTACAGCCACAAAAGTATTTTTGTCACAACAGAACTCTATCATTTCTTCATCAAATGGGCTGAAAAATTGGGCATTTTTATGACTTTTGTCAATAATGAAAATTTGATGAATGGTCTGGTACCAAATCTTTTAAAGTTTGGTTTTAAATGTTGGCCCAAAGGCCATATTTGCCAAGTGGTATTTGTCCACTTCTCTTGTTCATATTAACACATTGATACCAAATGTATGTGAATTGCATTTTTAGTTGTTCTAAAGCTCCAGTCACATATTTAGACTGATATTTGGTCCTATGTTAGTCCTGGTCTTGTATTAGAGAAAGCTTCGTTCCACTGTTTATAGACTTACATGGCCCCAAACACGACCTGATCTTCTACTGTTTACCTGCAGAATCAAATGAGACTGAACATTCAATCATTTCATCAAAGATCATACAATCTAATGCAAGACTCTGAATGATTTTTGAAAAAACAATTGAATCAAAAAGCATTTTTCAGCTTTTTCCAAAAATAAATGTACATTTGTGTGTACATCTGTAATTATGCTTCATCTTAATAGAATGGATATTTAATGATTTAGCTGTGTGTTTGCTATTCTTGTTTGGCTAATCTAATTTTAATTAAGAAAATATAGCTTCCAGTTGTAAGTAAGTAAAGTGTCACTGCACGCAGGCTGCTATCAGTAGCATTTACAGCTGATATTCTTTCTATCTTTCTATAACAGCCTGAAGTAAGTCCAGTGAGCAACTTAATCCAACTACATCTTTGAATTTACATTATTTAAACAATAAATTATTCACATTTCTAGCTCTGACTTTGCAGCTCCCTCTGATTATTGCATTAAGATAACATTTTATTAAATATATTTTTATTTTCTTTCTTTTTTGTTAGTTGCAAAGGGAAAAAGATATGGGGTACTAGATTTTCAGACTGAAAGTATGAGTCAGGGTTGTTTAATGTGGCCCTTGGCCCTTCAGGGAGTCTTATTTGGCCTGCAGGGGGACTCTGAGATGTTAAGAAGAATGTATTTTGATTCAACTTTATATTGACAAGATTGTCAGGAGATGGGAAGGAGGCCAATCCTGTCTATTTTCTTTTGGGAAAACCTGAGTTATGTAGTTAACTTACATGACTCTCACAAAAAATAAATAAATAGTGGTACAGAAAGCCCTGGTAACAAAACATTTTCTTGTGTTCAGGTGTCCTCCTTTCTGATAAACCCAATCTGTTCTTCTCGGCGATAAGACATTGTTTTTCACTTGATTGTGCTTAAAGCCCCAATATGTAACATTTTAACCACACAATAGATTCGAATAGCATGTTTTTTCCCCATTCTGGATGTTTTTTTGTTTTTTTTTATTGCACTAAAAACTTAGAAAGACATGCATCCTTACTCTGAGCAGGGTTGCATCTCCACCAACATTCTACTTCTATGTATTCATGCAGATGATATGCCACATTCAGAAGGCTACACACAGTGATTAGTTTGTAAATTAGACGTTGCTGGAACAAAAAGTCACACTGGGCTGGTGGGATAGATGGTTAAAAACTTTACCAGAACACACACAATGAGTGTAAAAGTGCTCAGAAATGCCAAAATGCAATGCAGCTGATCATATAACTCAATTTTAAACAATATAAAGCCCATTTTATTTGTTTATATGTCCATTCAGTCTGACTCAAGCCAAGCTAGTGTGTAATGAAAGTAACACATTTATAGATAGTGGCCCAAATAAATGACAAAACAGTCTCCAAAAATACCCCCAGTACTGTTTGTTCAAGTTAAAAATGAGCTCCATTCAGCCTTATTTACCCTGCAAATACCAAAATGAACAAACATTAGTAACAGGCTTCTCCTGCACAGAACTCAAAAGCATCAAAATAGAGATGTGTAGGTGATATTCAGCCACAACAACACAGGGCAAACTCTCATTCAGCAACAGGCTCTGTCCAAAACTCTAAACTGAATTTAACCAAACACAGGCTCACATCAGAACCAAACAAACACATACCCGCAACATAACAGCCCTTGTACAATTATAAAACCAGAGGTAAAACCACTGCACATACAATAGACGGCTACATCCACACTTGCCTGGCTCACATCTTCTTAGCGTTCTTCAAACTCCAAACGCACATGGGACTCCTGCTGTTGTCTTCTGTTTTTACTGCCATCACAAAGTTGAAAAATAATGATGTATATGTCCTTAAAGTTCCCAAGAATCTGCATGATCCCTCTTGGAAACAGAAAGTAGGCCACTATGCCGCTGCACCTATCAGGTTACATCAATGAAATATCAGCGAAGTCTTACGCCTAACAGTGCTTGTGATTGGTCATGTGGTCATATCTCTCCATTTTAGTCAATCACTATCTCTAATTCCTCATCTTGCTCTTGTTTACTTCCCAAAACAGAGGGAAAAAAATAGCAGCTCCTGTCTGATCAATCAACAGTTGCCGAATCCTGTTCAGGCTTGGCCGAACTCAAATAAAAAAGGGCCCACATTTCGCAATTTTCTGATCTATGTTATAATGTTGTTTCCTCATCAAAAATACCCGGAGTTGTGTTTTGTTTATTCACACGTTTAACGCACAAACCCTGCATACTTATGCTGAGTTCTTCTCTCAAACAGAAAATACGCTGTTCCACCTTGTGATGTCATGTGGTAATAGAAGTGTTTTTAAAATCCATACTTCTTCACTGAAATCAATTGGATAACTTCAATCTGGAATTGCCCTTCTCTACAAAATTAAAGGTAAAAGGAGCTGTTAACTTGAAAACTACCGCTTCATGACATCACACGGTGGAACAGAGCATTTTGAGCTTTGGCGATGTAGACAAACCTGGATTAGTAAACAGAACTCCATGAATATTTTTGATGAGGTAACAGTATTACACAAAATGGCTTAAAGCTCACAAGGATCCATTTTGTGTAATATAGGACATTTACACAGTGTTCCTTTAATTGAAAGCAAATAACAACAACAATAATCTCACATTTGCTGTAATCTGACTTTTCTTTGGTCTTCTGAGTCGCTTCCCCCTCCACATAATCCTAACAGTGTTCATGTGAGCTATGGGAAAAGTGTGAACTCCTGCCTGAGCCTGTAGTTGCCACAGAAGAAAATGAATGAACACCCACGTTCACAACAAAGCCCTGTAAAGCAGAGAGACACCACAGAACCCCAGCGGCAGCTCCCGAGACGGCACGCGCAGCCCATTGTGAAGAATACAGATTACACCGGGCCAAGTGATTCAATGATTCCTACTAAAGTTGCTAAAGTTCCAAGCACAGCACATAAAGAGATTGATAGTTAAGTGAACAATGGCTTTGAAATGGCATGATTTTGGGTAGAGCAGTTTGGGTAAGGTACAAAAGACATTTTTAAATTTTAACTGTAGTTTTTGAAGATGAAATGCCAACTTGATTTAATAATAATGCATTTTATTTAAAGATGATTTTCTGGACACAAAAAAAATCTAACTATTTATTTGACTAAACAATGCATCTCATCTCATCATCATATTTTTAATTCAAATTTAGATGATTATAATGTATAATCTATGTCCTATGAGACCTACAGTATGTTGTCGTCGTACATGGTCTGACTTGGGACTCTTGGGGATTTAAAAAAGAACAGGCCTACTTTTCATTTTTATTACTAAATGAAAACATCTGCCGTTTTACACATTGATTTCTTTTTGTGATGAAAGAAAACAAAGCTAAATGCTATGAGCTAAGACAGTTTATGGTTTCATCTTCATGACCAGACCAACCAACAACTTTCAGATGCCAAAGCAAAGGTTTGCCACCACTGTAAAGACAACCAAGACTTGCATGTTAATCAAACACTTAGTGATTATTGGACAGTAAAATTAAATAAATTAGATGCAGAGAGTACACAGCAGACATATTTTGGCCCCAAGAGCTGCGTATACTATATATCTGTACTGGGGCAAGACTCATTTTGCTCAAATGCATAAAAAACACAAAAAACAGGTGCAGTCCCTTTAACTACTCCTCCAGGACATTGTGTATGGAATTTTGCTAAACAATTTGCATAATGTCGAATAAAGCTAATTATTTGCTTAGCTCAGATCTGGAGAAGGGTCCCCAGGTGAACTCGTAGAAGGGGTCAAATGCAGTGTACAAAATGGGGTACGGTAAAATGTGCAACCCTGCAGCTGTCAGGTTTCTTCTAAGAAATCTAATGCAGTGGAATTAGCTCATCGACTGATAATTCCTAAAAGATTAGCTTGGCATTTTGGTAAAGATCATTTGCTATCTCGCTGAAAATGAGATAAGGTCAGAGACATTCAGTGCTTATCGGCTGCATGTTTTTCTGATAATTTCTGTTTTGCTCAGCTAAACTGTGTCATATCTTTAGATAGTGGATTGATACAGAAGTTATCTTGATCAATTTCAGTTTAAGGATTTTTGAAGTGACTGATAGCAGATGCATGAATGCTTAACATAACTAATTTGTCAGAGTGTGCCAACAATAAACAGGGGCATTGTGATTGGTGGTGGTTAGAGGGGCTAATGGGGCAGATTAGTAGAAACACTGGGAAGCACAATAAAAAAAGACTTGGAGAGATTTATCCATGCATTTGTCTCCAGGAGGTTAGACTACTGTAACAGCCTGCTCACTGGCCTCTCCAAACGAGCCTTAACACAGCTGCAGTACATCCAGAACGCTGCTGCTCGGGTCCTGACTAGAACCAGGAAGTACGAGCACATGCGTCCTGTGCTCAGGTCTCTGCACTGGCTCCTATGACTCAGAGAATAGACTTTAAAGCAGCTCTGCTTGTGAACAAGTCTCTCCATGGCCTAGCACCAAAGTGCATCTCGGACATGTTAGAGCCATATGAACCATCTCACATTCTGAGGACCTCAGGGACCAGCCTCCTGCTGGTGCCCAGAGTCAGGACTAAACACGGGGAATCAGACTTTCAGTTTTATGCAACTATAACAATCTTCCTGAAGATGTGAGACAGGCCTCTACTTTGACAATGTTTAAATCCAGGCTCAAAACAGTTCTGTTTAGCTGCGCATACGATTGAAAGGTTTATTCTCTTTTTACGTTACTTTTATGGTGATTATTTATGTTTGGATTTGTTGTATTGTGATTTTAATGTCTTTCTTATTCTGGAAAGCACTTTGAATTACTTTGAGTACTAATTGTAATACAAATAAACTTGTCTTGCCTAAATTATATATATATATATATATATATATTATATATATATATATATATATATATATATATATATATATATATTATATATATATATATATATATATATATATATATATATATATATATATATAAAACTATGAGTACCTTTGTATTGTAAAGTTTTGAGTACATTTGTGTTGTTTTGGGGTGTTGAGGAATTCAGCCTTTTCCGCTCATGTTTGTTAGTTTCTGCTAAGACAATAATTAACCTTGACCCAGAGATGAAATTCAAAGAAGAATTTACTTCATCAACCAGTGAGGGGCAATACTTGCACACGGAGTCTGTGCAACTGAAATTCCCAGGCAGAGACTGAATGTTTACACCTATACAATGAGTTTTTATATACATACTATAGTGGGAGGCAACCATGGTTTAGACTTGGCGCCTCTTCAGGCCAGCCAGGCCTCTTGGCAAGTTGCACAGTCTTATCAGGCTGTGACGAGCATCCTTGTTGTCTCTTGCTCCGATTGCTGACACATATTTTGCTGGCTTAACCAGGGTGACGAGTCATGAGTCAGTACATGCCTATCAAAAAGTCATTGCCCTGCTTAGATATTTGATTACATTTATAGATTAATATAGATGTAGAATATCTTGTACATGTCATGAACATATATCTGCATCACACAGCTGTAATCAAGTCCTCGTCTTCTCATGAGCACTGGTACAATAATGAACTACAGCAATGCAATAACAAACTATGGCAGTGATTATGCAGAATAGCTAAGCACTAAAGTCATTTATTGTAACACAAGGCACACTTGATCTCTCCCTGCTACTGTTCTCTGTGACACTGAAAGAAAGGTGTTGAAAGGAAAAGACTAAGTTTAAATCTGTTTGTTGACAGATTTAAACTTCGTCTTTTGCAATGGATCAGACCTGGACGACTGAGGGATTACACACACAAGTGTTGAAAGAGAAATTTAAAAAGCCACATTAAAAGTAGCACGATGTAAGAGACGAGAGGCTGTCAGCTTATTATTCCTATTTAGATGTCACTGCTCACCCTGGAATATTCCATGTTAAATGTGACTACACATTAAACTACACTTTAAATATATTCTTACTCTGAGTGGGCTGAGTGAAAACAAGCAGGTGGTGGGCCCTTCACCAGAAAAGTTACATAATGCACCTTTATAACCTTACAACCTCCAAGAACCACAGCATTCAAAGGCCAACAGTCTGTCATTACTTATCCTTTATCTGCTGTCTCATTATTCTCTTGTTCTGTACACTGAATTTTTTCGATGAGTGCTTTTGCAATTCAAATCTCCTGCTTAAATCAGCAACTGAGAGCATACAACAGCAAGTAAAGGACTGACTCATCCTATTAGGTCTGGAGTCCTTATTCCACTATTTACCGCGTGCGCAAAGTCTTTTCCCAACATATAAAATTAAACATTTTTTTAAGAGAGTATGATTTATTCCAAAGCGACACAGTTAGCATAATCTTCTCCGTGCAGTAAGCTAACGGTGCCCAGATACGGCCTTGCCTGGATGCCGGATGATAGCCGGTGTGTCATGGCGGCTTGGGGCCTATCACTCGCCCCTGCAATGTGAGCCAATATGTTCCCAAGACACAGATGTGGGCATTGCCTAATGGAATCCAGTCAGCAAGCACGATAGCATCTTCCAGTCACAGTATTGGAGCTACGATAAAGCTAGCTTCCTTCCTTTTCCGTCCCTCCCTCTGCCCGCTCCATGCCAAGTGTCTTGGAGAGCCCGTGAGGGTGTTACATATTAATGCCTCTCGACATTTTGCTGCGCGATAAGCAAGAACGGGGGTAAATATTTCCTTTTATGAAAGCACTTTGCAGCAGACTCAAAGGAAGACGATTCTCAGGCTGTTTTCTTCTCAAGGAAAGACATTGCAAAAAAGAAAGCTTTGTCCTCTGCTAACCTGTATTTCTATCATACATAGATCATGATTTTACTTTTTTCCACACAAACCCTGCCTATTTGGATAATTTCAGCCCTGGAATGTCGAATCTCTGCTAAACAAAAGGTCAAAGGTAGTTGTTAACTTGAAATCATAAGGTGATTACTCAAGGATTACTCAAACATGTGAAACAAAAGACAAGTCCAGGTATGTTTTTGATGAGTTAACAACATTCTACGATAGCTTAAACCTCACAATAGTAATTTTTTTCGTAATATAGGCCCTTTAATAACAAAAACAGGTCCATTGACGTCCTGTTCAAAACTCCACATATAGCTAAGTGCCATTTTACTTAGCTATATGACAAAACTAACCCTCTCTCTATAATGAAAAAGTGTCCTGAAGAGCCCCGTAGCGATGTTACATATTAAACTTCTCGACATTTTACAGCATGATAAGCAAGAGCAGGGGTGTGATTTTTTTATTTTTTTATATTTCACCACAGACTGGAGAAAGAGGAAGACAACTCTCAGACAATTTTCTTCTCAAGGAAAGGTATCGCAAGGAACAAAAGTTTGTCCTCAGTAACCTGTGTTCCGTCTTGGAGATGCATCGCAGCACAAAGAGAGAATGATGCATAGGCGAAGTTATGTCTGCAGTGTCGGACTTCAGGAGGGATATTATTCATGTTCTAGGTAATGTATGGGAGAATGTGTATCGTGGATTATGTGGAACAGACACTGGGTGAGATTTTGACGGCTTTCATAAATTTCAAAGGCACCAAGAAGAAAACATGAATGTGTGAGCACTGAGAAACATAGCAAATCGTCATGTAATCCATTTATGTGACGATGTGTAGTTTCTTCTTAACCCAAGCCATTCAAGTTGCTTTGCTTATTTCATTGATCTTTTTTTGCATTTTTCACATTTAGTGAAATATCCCATTCAAGCTACTTATGGCTGTCCATGTCGCAATAAAGGACTTTTATTTAAAGAGCAGGCATATTATGCAAAATGTTTCTTTGTTTTGGTTCGACGCTGGTTGGTCACGAGAATTCATCTTGTTGGCAAGATGAATTGATGATTTGTCTCTTGAGTCCAGTGACACTGACTCAATTATTTGGCTGGATTGCAATTTTGGTGTTTTTTTACAACAAACACAATACTAACTACCTTTTGCTTGTGATTGGTTCAGTGACATGGCAGCATTGTGGTTTGAGTAAAGCCAGTGCTGAACAAACCAAAACAAATATGGCGATGCAAACACTCAAACACTGGAATATTTTAGCAGGAATACTGATTTTTTTTTTTTTTTAACTTGCAGAGGGAAGTGCTTTGTGGATGGGTAAAACGTCTGGATATCATTGATTCTGATGGTTTTCTGCAAGAGACATCTCAGTCTGATATGTAGAACTCTACTCAGAGGGCAATTCATATCTATCCGGTGAGAGCCAGGTTAGCAAAATACAAGTGAGATTTGAACTGGTGACTGTCAATAACCAATTTATATATATATATATATATATATATATATATATATATATATATATATATATATATATATATATATATATATATATATATATATATATATATATATATATATATATATATATATATATATATTGAATCGGTAAGAACACCGATTCAATTCTTAATGCAATTATCTAATCAACCAATCACATGACAGTTGCTTCAATGCATTTAGGGGTGTGGTCCTGGTCAAGACAATCTCCTGAACTCCAAACTGAATGTCAGAATGGGAAAGAAAGGTGATTTAAGCAATTTTGAGCGTGGCATGGTTGTTGGTGCCAGACGGGCCGTTCTGAGTATTTCACAATCTGCTCAGTTACTGGCATTTTCACTCATAACCATTTCTAGGGTTTACAAAGAATGGTGTGAAAAGGGAAAAACATCCAGTATGTGGCAGTCCTGTGGGTGAAAATGCCTTGTTGATGCTAGAGGTCAGAGGAGAATGGGCCGAGTGATTCAAGCTGATAGAAGAACAACGTTGACTAAAATAACCACTCGTTACAACCGAGGAATGCAGCAAAGCATTTGTGAAGCCAGGACACGCACAACCTTGAGGCGGATGGGCTACAACAGCAGAAGATCCCACCGGGTACCACTCATCTCCACTACAAATAGGAAAAGGAGGCTACAATTTGCACGAGCTCACCAAAATTGGACAGTTGAAGACTGGAAAAATGTTGCCTGGTCTGATGAGTCTCGATTTCTGTTGAGACATTCAAATGGTGGAGTCAGAATTTGGCGTAAACAGAATGAGAACATGGATCCATCATGCCTTGTTACCACTGTGCAGGCTGGTGGTGGTAGTGTAATGGTGTGGGGGATGTTTTCTTGGCACACTTTAGGTCCCTTAGTGCCAGTTGGGCATCGTTTAAATGCCACGGGCTACCTGAACATTGTTTCTGACTATGTCCATCCCTTGATGACCACCATGTACCCATCCTCTGATGGCTACTTCTAGCAGAATAATGCACCATGTCATAAAGCTCCAATCATTTCAAATTGGTTTCTTGAACATGACAATGAGTTCACTGTACTACAATGGCCCCCACAGTCACCAGATCTCAACCCGATAGAGCATCTTTGGGATGTGGTAGAACGGGAGCTTCGTGCCCTGGATGTGCATCCCACAAATCTCCATCAACTGCAAGATGCTCCTATCAATATGGGCCAACATTTCTAAAGAATGAATCAGCACCTTGTTGAATCAATGCCACGTAGAATTAAGGCAGTTCTGAAGGCGAAAGGGGGTCAAACACCGTATTAGTATGGTGTTCCTAATAATCCTTCAGGTGAGTGTATATATATATATATATATATATATATATATATATATACACACGTATACACACACACACATTTGTGTGTTTAGGTGAGCCTGTCTTCTTTTAAAGTCAAACATCAAATGACATTACTTCTGCTCTCTGCCTACGCTTGGAGAAAAATTCATATTGTTACCTCAAATTCAAACCACATTTTGAATATGACATTTTAGATTCCAATTCACATCTCATGCATCACCAACTACATTTTACATACACTATCAGTAAAGTCGTGTTACAGAAGACAAGTTAAGCCAGAGGGTCAGCTCAAGACAACAACAAACTCCACTGTAGAATAATGAAGATGTATGTAGACATATTTAAATGTGTGTATCAGCAGTATGTATGAGATATGAGATGGTGTGATCACTTGTCATATGTTGGCACAAGGGAATGAGGCATGTGTCATCTTGCGTTTAATCGACTTGATGCATTGGGCTTTGCTGCCTGCTTCACATCTACTCCTGTTGTCAAATGATCCCTCCTCGCCGGCTGTTGATCGCAAAAGTCCCATATATTATGTATTGTTCAGCTTTGTTAATTCCTGTAGTATAGCGTGAAGGTGCACTGTGTAACCTTTTTGGTGGGAGTTTTGCCAACATTTAGCCTCCATGGAGATGATATTGACCTTATTTGGCCCTGCCCACTTTTACCCTAAATGCTACTAAACCACCAAAGTTCATTGTGTTGACAGTTAAGCGGAAATCCCATTCATGTAAACTGAGGATTTAAGAAAAGTTCAGACGGTAAAATTATATCAAAAATAGAACATTTTACACAAATCAGGCTATGTTCATGTCGCCATGGGCAAGTCAACAATGGCTCTGTAGTCTGCATAGAACTTATTTTCTGTCAAGATTGGCAACCCCATGCAAATAATACAACCAAAATGTCAATGGTGGTGCCCATGGCAACTTCTGGAATAAGGTGAATAGAATAAGATGCACTGGGCAAAACATCATACTGCAGGAAGTGGTGGGTCAAAATGCTCCGTTAATTCAAAGGGAAATACATTTTTTCCCTCTTTTAAGATGTTTCCTGGTGGATTCTGTTTATTTTCAGCTTAACTAATTCAAGTTGAGTCAAAACTGATTCTAAACGAATGTTGCTGACATAGCATTACTCTGGAAAAGTTAAAAAAAAACATTTCTATTGAGGATAAAATACAGAGTGGTGGTGCTAGCATTGCAGTAGTATGTATGTAATATGCAGCTAACGTTCTTGGATTATACAATTTTGGACCATATATAACATATACCATTTTTACATTACATTTCCTTATTTTTATCAGCTATTTTTTGCAATCTTTTCATTTTTAAACTATAATCTATCTATAGCCTATTTGATTTTATTTATTTATTTTTTATTTTTTGCTTACCTCCAAAACAATGTCCATATTAACCGTCTCCCACTTCTATGGTTAACGCAATTGTAACATGATTCAAATATCAGAAAAGGTCATTTTAAATATTATATAGATAGAAGATGAAGCTTCACCTCGTAGCTGCACAGGTGTTGCCATGACTACAAAAAGACATTTCCAAGCCCCCAGTGTGAAGTCTCACCTCTGAGTTATGAGGTTCTCGCTTACATACGGTCTCATGCCGAGGTATTCTGGTGGCATTGTGTTAGCTACATGGGACTGGGCAGATGGAAAATGAACAAAATACACTAACAAGCTGTGCGACAAAATAGCGGTATGGTAAAGCATAAATGGACCTGCCATGGTGTTCTCATTTTGCAGTTGGCAGAGATAGTCACTCACTAGCTTGGAGGTTGGTGGTACGATCTCTAATACCAGCAGTGCCTAAGGACGTGGTAAGCAATTGTGTCCTTAGGCAAGATACTTCACTCATGTTGCCAAAAGATAAATGTGCAAGTGCAACATATTTTTCATTATGACACTTGGCTAAATTGAAATAATAGGGGAGTTTTTAAAAGATTGTTCATAGTAACTGCGAGTCTTAAAGGTCCAATATGTCAATTTCTGGTGGAGGGTTTGCTGCCTGATTGTGTTGTTTGCTTGGAAAGTTCCACAGTACGGCATTAAAACTTAACAATTTCCATCTGACTAGGCAGTTGGCACCATCAGGCTGAGTTACTACATGTCATATCTGTGGAGATGCGAACCTGCTCACAGAAAGGGTGCATCTTTGTCCATAGAAAAAAAAACAAAAAAAAAACTCCTGTAATAAAATGCACGTATGATAAATAAGTTACTACAGTGTTTCCATGAAGCATAAAATTTAAAAAAAGTTACATACTGAAACTTTAAGTCACTTCTTTTGAGAATGTTGAAATCACTGTATGGAAATTGGTTCTTGCATTTATATAGAGCTTTTCTACCTCCACGCACACACTCATACAACAGTGTGCACACACATTGGAGGCGAGGGAGGTTAAGCATCTTGCCCAAGGACACAAGGACAGTAATCTGTGGGAGCTGAAATTGCACCGCCAACCGATGTGTAAGTAAATGGGAAATGGTCACATATTTATATAGCGCTTTTCCACTCGCTAAGTGTACGCAGACACTGGGGGTGAGGTGGGTTAAGTGTCTTACCCAAGGACACAACGACAGCATTCATCTGTGGGAGCCAGAATCGCACCGCCAACCTGTGGGTCAGTGGATGTGACCGCTCAACCAATGATGTTTACGTCAAAACCCTCGGATCAGAGGACGAGCACTGAGATATTGCCACAATATGCAAATTTGGATATCGTATATAAGGCAAACACTTATGAAATGCATATTAATAATTCAAGATATGGAATTCCCACCAGGGTTAGGTAAGGGCAGGGCTGGCACATTCATATTCACTGTGTGTAGAAAGAATGTCAGATCTATCTTTATTATCTATTGGTGATACATCAGATTCATTGCCCACTGTCTGCCTTGACTCTATCCTGACATACATAGATTTGCCTTAATGGTTTCATCTGTATCCACTTTCCTTTGCATTTGAACACATGACTTGCACTACCTTAAGGCCACTTGTAGTATGTAGTATGTTCTGTGCAGTAAATCCTTTGTATTTTCCTGTAGCCTGCAGCATCAAACCACAAAAACATATCAATTATTCATGACAAAGTATAGAGATCATATTTCATGTCTGCATTCATGTTTTAGATGTTTTTCCTTCCAAATTCTCAAAAGACAGAGTCAGAATTTTGTGGAATAGAACATTATTGTCTCAGGCTGAATCATTTGTAATTCCCAGAAATGTTGTAATTATTGAGCTACTATTTTAAGTGTTGTTGAATATTTAATCACTGAGAAAAACAGCAGGGCTACCATGAGATTCAAGCTAGTGTTTCATAGCTGCAAAAGTGGACTAATCAAAGCTTCTTCTAAATTTTTAAGATTAAAATTAAGTTAAATTTTAGCATATTATACAAAAGGGTTGGACATTTTGGGGGGAAAAAATAACCACCTGCGTTTTTTCTGACCAGTGTTACAAATGCCATTTTTGATTTATTAACAGGAATCAAATTTCACTAATGTAAACATGTACTGGAGTATTAACATTTAAAGCATAAATAATTCATTTTCTTACCTTATTACACAGGGACTTACCTCTCGAAGTCCCAGTGTAGGTTAAATGTGTATTGTTGCGGTGTTTGATCTGTCTGTCGTCTCCCTCAGCTGTTTCTGTGTGGAAAACCAACTCTAACCAAACTCCTCTGGGTAACTCATTCTTTGTATATTTGGCAACATTAAATGTTTGTGTATGTAATTATATTGCCCTATTTCAATAGAAACTAAGTAACTTAAGCTTTATCACTAAAGATAGTTCTGCTTTAAAGTAGATTTATTTTGTACGAGTTCACACTAAAAAGGCTTGTGTCCGGTCGGACTCCTAATAGATTGAATGTGGAGCACCAACGAGGTGTCCAACGAGGACAGTCTAAGATCCTCACTTGTTGAGGCCTCTGCATCAGAACTGCACCACGTGCACTGAGCCAGAATCTGTTCAAACACTGCATGGATTCATCAATACACAATAAGTAACATAAGGATGAGAGAACATTGTTGTTACATGGTTAAAAGTTCATAAAAGTACATTTTACAAAGTTGAACTGTCGCAGTTTTTAAAAATCACAAAAGTTTGGTCAAAGCCTATCCACTAAGCATTTCTGTCATATGTTTTACTGAGACCAATGCAAAACAAATGCACCACAACAGTGCGACATGACTTACTGACTACATCAAAACTCATTCAGAGCTCTGACAGCATCATCAAACTTGATTCTTGATCCATTGCGCCCCTCTGAGAATGCAAATTCACGACCATTCTTCTTGTTGATAACCTAGATTTCTTTCCATTTTCTCCCTAAACTTCGGCCTTACCCGCTACGACAAAGGCCCAGTCCGGAGTTATTTGTTCCACATAGTTATAGTTTATATGTCCTACGGCCAATGTGGGGAGGGCTGTGCTCCATTCCTCTCGTGGTGACACTTCTCATCCTCCGCGTATCCATCTTTCTTACCGGATGGGGCCACATTGCCTCTGAAATAGCAAGGAAAGGTCAGGGCGTTAATGCACAAACTGACAGCCGATACATCACCGAAATCTATGGTGACTTTTGGCAATAGATCCCGCACAGAGACGCCCAGCTTTCATCGGACAAAAACAAGCCTGATGAGAAATTTCAAACAGGAAACAGACTGGGAGATGGAGGATGTTCTTTGGTTAAACACTCCAGACAGTTTTCGGCACGCCCTCATTGGAAAAGTGCAATTTGTCCAAGTCAAAAGAAATCAATGCAGAGGAGTGGATATTTTTTGTAATGTTCTCACGGCTGGCATTTTCATAATGTTTTCTGTCAATTTGTGATATAAAATTTGTTGCTACGTTGCTTTCCACCAACTAAAGATTCACTAGTCAGAAACAGAAAAACATAAGGTAACATTTTATCTGTGGTCCTGTACCCTTTTTTTCCCCATGTATTTAAACTAAATTTGTCTTGCCCGAGTACAGATATATTGTATAAACAGCTCTTGAGGTCAAAATAAGTCTGCATTTAATTATAGATCATTTTATTGACCGAGAATCAGGAAGTGCACATTAACATGCTAGTTGTTGTTAGCTTTATTTTACTTAGGTTAGTTGCGAAAAGTGTAAATAAACTTTGCAATAATTAGGAAGCATAAAGTAAGGAATAACTTTGGAATAGTCTGGACTAAAAGATAAGTTATAAACACAATTATAAAGTGTTTGTAATTGTCTGGGAACTACAAAGTAAATCTATTAGCATGCTAGTTGTTAGCTACAGCAAAACTTCGCTCTGGCCTCTGAAATTTGTGAAACTCATTAATTACTGAAACATTTATCTGCTAGAGTCAAGTTGACAATAGCCACGCTGCTAATGAGAAATACAGGTACTGATTTATGACATTTTTTCCACACTTGTATATTATTTTAAAACGTACGTTGTAAAACATGAAACAGAAATGCAAAAGTGTCCAAAAATACACACTACATTCTGCATGATTTGTCCACCAAACCTTAGAATGCCCCTTTTGGATTAAATCGTACAGAAATGAAACCAAAGAACACTAGACTGAAAAATATGTCTTTTTTCCCCCTCGTAAGACTTGGCTACACATTAACAAACCACATATTTCCCTTTTCGGGACGCATTTATTTTTGCTTTTTAAATCTGGCCGCTGCCCCTGTCTCGGACGCAGAGCTGTCAGTGTGGATCCCGTCACTGTTTATATTGTTCCTCTTGTAATTTCCTCGCCTTGTTTGTCCTCATTTTATGCAGCCTTAAACTGATTTGCTGTGCCGTGGGCTGTCTTCTATTGCTTCTATCAAATATTTTCCCCATCTCAAAGTAAATACATTGGGAAAACGCTCCTCTTCACAGTAAATAGAAGGCACCAATTTTGAAGCGATTTCTCACAATCATGTTTTATTCTGCATTCCTCTCACAGATTAGGGCTAATGGAAGCATTGCACGTTTGATTGGTCGCTAGGCTTCAAGGGCCCCGTGACTGACAGTCGGGGTATTTATTTTGGGAGGCTAAAAAAAGAGCAGGAATCAGAGGGCCATAAAGTGGAAGTAAGTTGCCCTCGTCTCTGGTTGCACTTTCAGATGTGAGCGTTAATTCTAAAGAGACTTGTCAGGGAAACTTCAAACATAAATTATGGTATTATCGTAGCGCTTAATGAGGAGAATGAGAATGAAAACTATGGAACTGTTTTAATGAATATATAAGTACATCCCCTGGTATTTATAACTTGAATTTATATTAACTTTTTGCTTTGCTTGTCTCCATGGACATTCTTCATATATGACATTATTTCTCTCCAAGGACACAAACAGGTAACTCCACAAAGCTAACCAAGTTTACTGGATCAATCATCCGATCAATCCACCAAGCTAAGTTACAGGTTTCACATTTATGTCGTCGTTAGTGTTAAACAACTCTTTTTAACATGAGATGTGTTGTTGTTTTTAAAAAAGAGGATTTTATAACCATGTCCTGTATATTCAATCAGCTAATCTGCCTTGGACCTGGACGTGACATCACACGTCTAGAGTTACAGGATTAAGGCCAGAACTTGATCTCTAACTAAATAAAATCCCACTCATTGTTAGAGCCACAATGTTACACCTGAAATACACATGCTGTCATCAAACTCCAAATGAGATTTAGCTGGTTTCATCAGATCTAAAAATTATATTTAGTATTTTCTTTTTCACTTTTCACACAGTACTAATATTTCTATTATTTTCTCAGGTTGACTCAGTGTGACCTCATCAACATGGAAATGTGCCTGGCAAAAGTTGCATTACTGTCAAAATGTTTCTTGGTAAGAAGCTGATGGCCATGATGCAAAAATTGCAGTGTGCTGTGCCTAACTTTCACACTTACAGTCCAACTATGAGAAATGAATTCTTCATTATTGTACAAAAGGTTCACAAACCATTTTCCCCCCAACATTACCTTGATAATATGATATTTGTCTGCATGTATAGTGCATATGTTAGATTATTAATTTCACTAAAACATAGTTAACATCATTATATTCAAGCGTTTACCAAAAATCTTGCCTTATTTTTAATTTTTGTGACGTTTATATTTTTACTTCCTGGTTGGTTATGAGCAGCAGACACGGCCTACGTGGGCCTAGAGGTAATTTCATGATTGTTACCTAGCAACCATAATGTTAACAAGAGCCAAAGCTTGTTTAAGTCACACAAATGTTATGATTAGAAAGGTAAAAAAAAAAACCCAACACATTTTGTTAAATGAAAAGCCTTTCTTGTGCATAAATTGCCTCTACATTTTGGATAGAATTTTCAGTGTTGATACTATAGTTAGAGACAGACAGTATTTTTGCACTTTTCTTTCCACAAACTGCCACTTAACTGATCTAAAACTATGATAATTATTTACCATCAGTATTATCCAACCAAACCAAGTAATATTTAGAAAAACACAAAAACCTCATATGCACTTTAGTATATTATGTATTTGTCATTTATATGGTTATTAGCTGCGCTGCTTGACCCCATTTTCTGCGGACTCCATGCTGCTCTAGTGCAATAACAAGGAGGCATTCAGTCTGGGCTTGTGTCTCTCCATCTCTTGTCCTTGTGGGTGATTAGAATGCTCCCCGCTTGTCTTGTCTGCTCACTCATTAATCACACTGCAAGGGAGCGGTCCGGCACTAAATATACAGTTTGTCCTAATCTGGGCACTGCGCACAACACCATTACAGACTCGCTCCGGCCTGGGCCATAATGACGCATCAGCGAGCGACGTGTTGGCCAACGCTCATTAACGTGACCCCTCGGATACTCAGGGCCATGTCCACCACAGTGCTGTATACAACTGGATCTGTTGCTATAGCTACACGACACTTTAGGCTTTTAGTCCACTCTCAGATAGCATTAGGGTGGAAAGTACAGTTTGTAAAGATTGGGGGGAAAAACATCAGATGGGTTCACATGTTCACAAATTAAATAGAGTGTTTTTTTGTTTTTTGTTCAGAAGCAGGACAAGTAGATATTCTTCAACAGATAGCCAAGTACTCCTGTGTCCTCAAACATTCAAAATGGGCAAATCTCATCTAGACAAACCAAGATCAGACAGAAGATCTGGAGAAGATCCATAGTGCTAGAGCCCATTCACACTGCTCTTCAGAGTTTCTTCCCTTCTGTAAAAACAACAGGAGGGAATTGTTAGATGTGGGCCTAATTTGTTTCTATCTCTCTCAAACTCTTGTGCAAAGCCTGAAGCACTGCAACTTTTAACAACTTTCAGATTGTGAAATGGAACAAATTCAAACAAGTCCTTCAAATTCACAATCTCCATTTGCATTGTAGATTGTGAAAGGTTTAACCACAGTAATTATTTGAAGATGTAAAAGGAAGGATGGTTTCAGTTGTACTTTTCTGATGCTAAAGGTGCACTGTGTAACTTTTCTGGTCCACCCAACTCCTGTCTTCATGGAGATGTTATTGCTACCTGGAATGTTCCACAGTATGACATTAAACCTATCCACCTTGTAATTATGAAAGTACAGGTGTGTTTATTGATCAAAATTGTATTGAAAAACATACATTCTTACTGTGAGTGGGCTCACCTCTCCACAGTTCTCACTTAAGTTCTTCAACTTCACGCTTAATTTCTAGCTTTGTTTTTGTTACTTGGATGGGAGACCAATGGGAATTCCAGTTGGTGGGGCACCAGTGGCAAAAACTGTTGTTGTGTCCTTAGGCAAGACCCTTCACCCACAGTGCCCAGTATAAAAGTGGCGTGTGGATGAGTGTTGGTGGTGGTGTGAGGGCCCAATGGCAGAGATTGGCAGCCTTGCTTCTGTCAGTCTGCCCCATGGCAGCTGTGGCTACAATAGTAGCTTACCACCATCAGGGATGGAGAAAGTGAATAATGCATTAAACTGTAAAGCAACTTTCAGCATCTGGAAAAGTTCTATTTAAGACTAATGCCTTATTATTTATTATAGCATAGTATTAACAATGTGTAATCTCACTAACTACCAGTCACTGCTAGCGCTATCTTAGTCTAGCCTAACTTCTTACCTCAACCTTACACTTTCTGTCACACCTATGACCTTGTTAACATTAAACTTCAATCCCTTTTTCATGTGAAATTTGTTGTCGCAAAAAAGAGAAAACTGTAAACATGTCCATTATTTTCAATCAACTGATGCACCTTGGTCCCAGAAGTAACATCACACTTTAGTTGCAGCAGTTGAATTGAATTTTATTGATACAGCACATTTGATTGCAACTTAAAATGCCCATAGTGCTTCATATAAAAATTCTACAAACCCCCCCCCCCCAAAAAAAAATACAGGTAACACGATGCATAGACCATGGCACATTCATCTCGGAGCTTCTGATAATGTCTGACAGTTGAATCGACTTGTAATTCAGTGAGGACAACACGCAACACCATCTCAACCGGAGCTACGTCAACAGACACATGCTCTCTACTCCTCTACAGACTCCTGCCCCAACAAGGATTTTCATTATGTAAACAAGACTAGCACTATAATAAGAAGAATCCCATTTGAAATCCTCTTTAGTCTAATTATTCTACTTGAGATGGGCCTTTGCGTTCGAGACCAACCCGAGGGCGGTCGTTTTTACCTGCAACCCAAAACTCATAAGCCATTAGTGCTGTACTGTAGCATTTGCGCGCAAGTATAATGAGGCTGGAGAGCTGGTGTGCTAGCTTAATGGAATCCAAACAAAGCTTTTTATGCATTGTTTTCAGTCAACACATACGAATGAGCGAACGGGGACTGGAGCGTCTGAGAGCTTTGTAAAACTGAGGAATATGCAACATTTGATCTGTTGTGGCGTGAACAAAGAGAAAGCTATTTTTGTCCAATTTACAGTGGCAATGAATAGAAATTAGCAGCAGAAGTAGCAAACAATTCCGTTCCTGCCTTTAAATAAAAATAAATAAATAAAAATAATAAAAATAATGGTTTGGATATTTAAAGTGGACCTGTTATGCAAAATGGGCTTTTAGAGCGTTTATCCATATTTTAGTCGTTTCCCCATCTCATCCCTCCCTCCAAGTTGTATTTAGTGTGATTCATGCATGTTTGAGTAAACTTTATACTCCTCTATTCAAGCCTCCCATTTTCACCACCACTGGTACAGTATATGCCATCTGCTCAGTATTTACTTTGTTCTCCAGTTTTTTCTTAATGAGTGATACGTGTAGGCTTCAGCAGCGTTGCGTAGCTATTTTAGTCCAAATTTTTTAAAAAAATCTGCTATTTGCTAGTGTGATCTGGAGCTATCTATAGGACGTGTTGCAGCTGCACCTGGTGAAGACGTTTATGCCAACATCAGCTGCTATTGGGCACTACTTTTTCTAAAGTAGACGTCAGCAGACCTGTTTCTTTTATTAAGTCGTTTTAGATGAAAAGTCCGATTTAAAATGTCCAAATAATAACAATAATCCACGAGGTGATACATTATAACTATATAGCAGACTCAAGCACAATGTCTTCTTTAAAACAAAAGCATACAAAGCAGTTGAGAGCTGAGACTTTGATTTCAGCTGCTTATACAACTATACTGGCATTGTGTCTTTGGAACGTTATGAAATGCACTTAGTGGTGGTCAAAGATGTAGCGGGCAAGCCACATTTTCTCTGACCCAGGGCAGCTGTGGAGGAGTAGCTCACAGAAACAGACTGAAGAGACAGTTGAAACAGTAACTTCTCGTGCTCTTTTGCAGTTTTGCAATTTCTGGTTTAGACCTGATTTACACAGAATTAGGCATATTTATTGGACGTCACTAAGCATGGGAATTTTAAGACTCTAAATGCTACTAAACTGTGCTTTCTTTGTGGGTCACTGTGATTGAACCCCATTCATTTCAATGGTTTTGCTGTTAAAAAATGATATAAAGTAGGTTGATTTCCATAAAAAGTTTAATGTTCATCATGTGCACCAACAAGTCAACAATGCACCGACTCTTTGGGAGGCTTTGTCGTCCATATGGAACTTTTTTGCTGTTAAGATCGGCGGCCCTATGCAAAATAATACAGTCCGAATGATGATTGCAGCACCCACGGCAACTTTCGGAATAAGGCGAGTAGAGCTGAGGATCAAACATCAAAACTTCCAAACGTCCATTGAGATACATGGCAAAAATCATAGTGAAATCTGATCATAGTGAACATGAGAATCTGTGGGCTACTTTAATTCTACATGAGAACATCTTTCACCAATGACATAACCAATGACTAATACCTTCTCAACATCAGTAGCAGACTATGTCCTATACTTTCGTGGCTGCAGGAAAGTGCTCTTAAAAGCCTACGTGATGGTTGTTTACACAGACAGATGTCAACATTCCAGAGGCAGCATATTCAATGAAATAACAGTGGAATTTCACATACCATTCAATCCCACCGAGGACTGGATGTACTGTGCGGTACATGGTGTCAAGGATGTACCGAGTCTGTATGTCTGAGGAAAAAATGAACGACAAACAAGATACTTACGAAAATGCTTCTCAAGTTGTTTTACAATTTTGTGCATTACTCTTCAATCCACACAGCTGCCCTGAGGTAAACTGAGAGAAGAAGGCTGTCGATCTGCGCCATCAGCCCCTCTGAACAATATAAAACACATGCCACAGTCATACTAGGCTAAGTGTGCAGTGTTTTGCTTAGAGACACAACAGCATCTTCCACTAGAATCACTGCTGCCCCTTTGTAGCTCCAGGTTTTTCCATCCAAGTACTACTTCGAGATCGAGTGTTGACAAGTTGGTTTGGTTTTAAGCTTTGTTCAAATTTATGCAACTATTAGAGTGGTATGGTGATGTCTAACAGCAAAAGGATCCCGAGTTTGATCCCAGGCTGGGTGGAGTCTTTCTATGTTTGTGGCACAATGGGTTAAGCGTTTACCAACTAATCAAAGGGAAGGCAGTTCAAAGATTTCCTAAAATTCATATAGTTGTACTGTTTCACCAAATGTTATTAGTGTTCTTCAAGCCTTCGTTACTAGATTCAAAGGCATGGTGGCAAAGTGATGTCCAACAGCGAAAGAGTCTCGAGTTTGATTCCCAGGCTGGATGGAGCAGTTCAAACCGCCCAAAACACTCAAATTCCCCAAATATTGTTGTAGTATTTCACTTAACCTTCATTTGCTTTATAAGTCCTATTTCATAATTAACATATTTGGATCCAATTTTTCATTTTTACTTCTAATACATTTTTAATCAACTGAATTTGCTTTTTTGGCTGTGAAAAATACAGAATCATGGTCACAATTTTTCAAACTTAACAGTGTTCTTCAAAACCTTGATTACTTGATTCAAATGAAAACGTCAAAAGTTAGTTAGTGCCAAAATCTGACACCATGAAAAGCATCAACGATTTTATTAGAGATTCGTGGGTCTATCTTTCCGTTGCCTTTAGCAGTGGCCGTCCTTATTTCTTCCATGTCAAATAACGCGCCACACTCACATTTTTGCACTGGCCAGTATGTCGGCTGAACTGTACATTTCATTTTAGCCTTACAGCATTCACAGTCATTAAAATTCTTTACATGGCCAAGTCAAGCTGCTACCGCTGTCCGGCGCTGTCGAACAACACCGGCGTTCGGAATGGGCAATATACAAACTACATAGTAATGGCTTCAGAGATCAATAGTAACAATGCATAAGAAATTCTAATGTATCCTGGAGAATGTGATCAATACAACTGATTACTAGCACAATTCATACAGAATGGAGCAGGTTTGTTAAAGAAACTGTACATAACTTACGCTGTTACAGTTTTAAAAAGGTCTTACAATCACGATCACAAGTGAACCCGAGTTGCCGGTTCCTAAATCTGCAGATAGAGGAGACATATAAGATTGTCAGTATATGGACACGCCATGGTTCATGTGAAAGCTCAGAACCTCCAGAATTCACTCGCCGAGCTGCACTAACCCAAATGAGACACCAAATTATATCATAACAACTTGGCCATTATGTTCAGTGTTTTGGTAATTAAGAATAAATCAATTTTCCTCCATTTTCTTCCACTTATCCAGGAGAAAATGATTACAATTATTACCATTAAGCGCTATATTTGAACACGTTTACTTCTGGGAACACCGTTAGGTCGTTTTATATTTTAAAATCAAAATATGGTTCCTAGTACAAATGGTTCCTTCAAAAATACTCCATGGAGGGAAAAAAAAAAAATCTTTAAACTCAATAATTATACCTTCTTTAAACACAGGAAAATATGTAAATGTTATCTGAAATCCAATAAATATTTAAGTAATTCTAAATACATGTTCTATTTTAGGTGCAGATTCCTCAGAGTATCCACCCTTTGCTTTGTTGACAGCGCCGCAAACCCTTGACCTTCTCTCAATGAGCCTCATGATGAAGTCTCCTGAAATGGTTTTCACTTCACAGCGGTGCCTTGTCAGAGTTCATTAGTGGAATCCCAAGAGTGTGCAGAGCAACGATCAAAGCAAAGGGTGACTATTTTGAGGACTCTGGTGTGAAATAACTCAACACATGCTTTAGACTCCTATTTGTTTGGGTTCATTTATAGTTTTGATGCCTTCAGTGATAATCTAAAATGTAAATAAAGAAAAATATATATATTCATGAAAAAAGTGTCCGATAGTGTTTATAAAAGCAATTAGATTTTAATTATGGCTCCAATCAGTAATAATAATAAAAGCAACAACTGTTAATGTAGGCGATATAAATGCACAAAACAGAGGAGGGAGAAGAGGAGAGTGAGGAGGGAGAGAAGGAGACAGAGGGAGCAGAGGAGGGAGAGAAAGAGGCAGAGGACAAGGGCAAGGAAGGGGAGAATGAGGGAGAGAAGGAGACAGAGGGAGCAGAGGATGGGTGCAAGGAGGGAGAGAAGGAGGCAGAGGAAACGGGCAAGGAGTGGGAGAAGGAAACGGAAGGGAGCAGAGGAGGGGGCAAGGAGAGACTGAAGAAGACAGGGAGTAGATGATTGGTGCAAGGAGGGAGAGAAGGAGACAGTGAGTGGAGGATGGGTGCAAGGAGGGAGAGAAGGAGACAGTGAGTGGAGGATGGGTGCAAGGAGGGAGAGAAGAGGCAGAAGAGAAGGGCAAGGAGGGGAAGAAGGAAACAGAAGGAGCAGAGGAGGGAGAGAAGGAGATGGAGGAGGAAGTGGGCAAAGGGAACAGATGACATGTCAAAGGAAGGAGAGGAGGGAACAGGATGAAGAAGGGGCAGTGGAGGGACGGGGGAAAGAAGTAGCGGAGGTAAGGAGCAGAGGAAGAAAAGGAAGCAGAGAAGGGAGATGAAGGATCAGTGGAAGGAAACTGGGGAAGAGGAGGAGGAAGAGAATGCAGAGGAATGAGACAAGGTAGAGGGGGCAGAGGAAGAGGAGGTAGAAGAGGTAGAGGAGGAAGACAGGATAGGCGAAAGAAGGGGCATAGGAGAGAGAGGAGGAAACAAGAAGATGGGGCGAAGGAGGAAGAGGAGGCTGTCAGAACATCATGACGAAGAGTTGCCCTTTAACACTGATTGATCCGCCCTGAAGGCCCGAGTCCAAGTCAATCAGAGCATTTTAAATAATCCTCTCTTAAATGAAAATACCATATACACCATAAAACTTTAGTGGAGGGTCAGCCAACTGCTTGTCTCTATGGAGATGTTACACAGAATGTCATTAAGCTCCATGGAGACGAGCCTGTGGCCAAGTTACAGGTCAGATCAGTGGGGATGCGAGCCTGCTCACGATAAGATTTTTTTAGCAACAAAAACACCTTTAATTATATGCCGTGTGGTCATGCAATAACATCTCCATGGTGACAAGCAGGCAGCAGACCCTTCATAAGAAAAGTTACATAGTGCACCTTTAAATCAGAACATTGCCTGTTCACTCACATTAAAGCCACGGTATGTAACTTTTTAGCAGACTCAAACAAAAGCATGTTGTTTTGTTTTTTTGTTTTTTTACTTTCGTTGTGTTTATTGCACTGACATACGGGCTTGCATCTCCACAAACCTTACTCTTATTTGGCCTGGAGAAGGGCCTCTTCTTGCTTGTTTCCAAGAAAATGTTGTTCCTTTGGCTATAATTTTCCAGAGTAGGGCATCAAACTGATCTATCTCCATGTAGAACGTTCCAAAGTGTGATTTTAACTTTCGATTTTCACAGAATTACGCGGGTGCCTAACCACCTGCAGAAAGTTGCACACTGTACCTTTAAGCCATGTGATTGATCTCAGTGACATAATCATTTAGTTTAATTTTACAAAAAGTCCAGACAAAAACAAAACATTACAACATTACTGCCCAAAGTCCTGTCTGGACCCCTGAGCCAAGGCTGTGCTCTGACAAACAAGTTTCAAAAGTTTGCACCAAAAGCTAGAGGCTATGCTAGAGGCGCGCTAACATAATTGGCCAGCTTGTTTATTCCACAGTTTTGTATAAAGTTAGAGAATGTCCATGAGCTTGCAACCTGCCACCGAGCAATAAGCAATCCCAAGACAAGACATATCTGAGCAGGAAAAAAATCTGTAATTAAATAAATGCAGTATAGGTACGTCTAATGCCATGCTGTGGAACATTTCAGGCACAGCAGTAGCCTAACCATGGAGACAAGCGGGCAGCGGAAAACAACCACACCAGAAAAGTTACATAGAGAATATTTAATCATCACAGTTTGCCCCACTTAGTCTAATAAGATGAGCAGGCCTGTTAAATAAGTATAACTAGGCAAATGCTGTTACTTCTTTTGTTAGGTCATTCCCCTAAAATCTAAAACAGGTCTACTATTTAAAACAATAACACAATAAGTGAGTTTTTTTACACAACACATTGTTAAATTCAGCAGCAGAGGTGAGGGAAATTGAGGGAGGTACTTCACATTCGCCTCTAAAACATTACATCATCGACATAAGAGTAAACCACATAACCTGTGTATGAAACTGCAACGAAAGCACATTTAGACCACCGCTGGCTAATTACAGACACATACAAACAGTAGGGCACATTAGGGATTAGCCATTGTGTCTGCTGACTCATCTTTGCTTAACGAGGTGCACAGTAACCTTGGGCACCATGACTCAGTCCAGGTCAACTTTATGGTTATGTGAGCATCCGATCACAACCTGAGCTAAAGTCAGCCCAAACATCACATACATACTCCTGATTACTTATTTAAATTAAACGCTAGTATGCTTTACAGAAACAATAATGCTCTTAACAACAGCTATATGGTATTATTATTATTATTATTATTATTATGCCTTTCATATAGAACAAAACTAAAACCACCATTATGAAAGACTGACCGTGACAATATTAAAATCATAAAAGGCTTCATTTAATATGTATTTAAAACAATAATGTGTCAGTAATTATTAGCTTATGTGTTATTCCATATGTTAAAGGGACAGTATGTAAGAATTGGATTTAAATTTCCATAAAGCTGACCTTACTGTGTGGAGGTACGATATGAAGTACGATCATTTGTAGCTTTTACTGATAACAACCGCATGTTCAGTTATTCTTAATTATAAAAACATTGGACACGATGGCCAAGTCAAGTCCATTATCCAATCAGAAAGCAGAATGAGGCTCACAGGTGTCTTTCATTTAAGTTGCCAGTTTCAATGCTGAAATCCAGTTGGTTTAAACCTAAAAGGACACTCTTTGATCTGAAGCTTCACTACCTCAACCCCAGCAGCTGCAGACAATCATGAATCAGTGCCTGTGCAGCTGCTGTAGGTGCGTATGTGTGTGTATGTGTGTGTGTGTGTGTGTTCTCAATATGCAGGTTATGGCACCAGGTTCAGTTGTGATTGTAGTAGTCTGAGTGTAAGCTACATATCGGCCTATACAGTTCCTTTAACATTTAATTCATATGTTCACAATCTGTCCTCCATAAATATATAACTATTCTGCTATAATCTGGCATATTTACACTGCAATTACAGATGTCCATTAAAATACACTGTCCCTATCAAATAAATACATAAGTAAATTAGGCTACACTGAACAGTGAAAGCTGAAACTTGACTGTTAAAAGCAGAAAATAAAATGTACACATGCTCCTTTCTCTAATTTTGTCAAATGAAAAGGTGGTGCATGTGATTTAAGAACTTTCAGGAAACGTATTTGGTCCTTTTTAGTCCTATACTGCCCCTTAGTGCATGTAGAGGGTACTGCAGGTGGTAAAGGACATAAAAGGAGAGATATTTGTCATCTCCAGACACATTTTTACAGATCAAATGTAGGCCTTATATAAGACTACATAACAGTATTTAGGTAATTACATTAAATTGGCTGTTATATTACTTCAAAATGGCATTTAGATAAATAGTACATTTTTGCCATTTGAATAAGCCTATAGAAGCCTTCATTAGCCTCCAAACACACATCTGACTGTTAAGTTCTACTGTGTAAAACTATTAAAAAATCAACACCTGTTCACCTGTTCAAAATGGGAAAATATGTTATGTATTCAATAATATAACCTAAAATAAAGAAAATATAAAATTGTAGTCAAGGTGAAATCCAATCAGGTTCATCTGGTCTTCCTTTAATTTATTTTAATCGATTATTTTTTCAGACCAAGGTTTAGTTTGTTTCCATACCTGACAGTTTCAATTGCTCACTAGCGATCTTCCTCAGAGGGTGGTCATGTGATGTTGCTGTGACCTGTCCCATCAGCTCATTTAGACAAGTTTTGGTGCTGTCTTCCTATTGTAGGCAGAACAGGAGCAACTCAAATCAACCATTTCTGACCACTGTAAAAGAAAGAGCCGCATTATGAACTTGGAGCAAACATCATAGGACGAGAGGACAACAAACAACGTCACTGGATTAAGTAGGCAATTAAAATACGTAAACATGCTCACAGGACTTCAAACCAAGACAAGGGGGGCTTTTTACTCTCACGCACCTGGGATACTGCCCTTAAGAAGTCGGACTGCAGGTGGCGCTGTTGTCCTGCCCCCAAAAGTAGGAAGACAGCACCAAAATCAGTTGAACACATCACAGCAACATCACATCTCTGAGGAAGACCCCTAGTGAGCAGCCTAAACTGTCAGATATGAAAACAAACTAAACCCTGATAGGAAGCATAGACTGTACATAAAAATGGACATAGCTCAGTGATCATGGGCGCGCTTCTGGCTCCAGTTCACTTTACATTGAAAAATCATCACCGCTCTCTCTGTAACTGCTGCAGTGAGCCTCGTCATTTTGGTTTTAAAATGTTCGTACTGACCCGTTCTACATGACCTTGGTATTTTTATTCTGCTATTTTGCCTGTAAATCAAATTATGAAGAGTAATAACAGACAAATCAGGCGCCTTCTGTCCTCGGCAATAGGTTTGACTGACAGCGTTGCTAAGTGCCCACTCCCTGCTAAATCGAGGGACATTCAACAGCCTCGCTCCGGATTGGTTCTTTGGTTGCTATGATACTTGTGGTCGGAAGTATCATAACCGCTAGATTCGACTAGCTTCATTTGACAGAGACAAACGCTATGGGCGACATCACACTCACTCAGTCCCCTTCTTTATACAGTCTATGGTCTTAAGAAATATTTTATTAAAACAAAGTGAAATCTGCTTACCTAAGAAGTCGCATGGAGCATGGTAGATTGCTTTGTTTTCCTTCTTTTTTTTTTTTTTACAATTTCTCAAAATATTCTTGCAAAATGTTAAGCACTAGTGACATTTAGCAAAAACAACATTGCCATTTTTTCTGACATTTCCAAAAGTGATTTAAAAGACAAATCTGTTCCAGGAAGTAGCCCACCTCCACCTTAGCAATTCATCTTCCATCTCTCCCTCCTCTCCCTCTCTCAGTCCATATTTACTGTTGTTTCAATCACTCACAGAGAATATAAAATACGATGGTGCCTTTCCCTGCTCAGCCACAGTACACCCAGAACCATCCATCATTTTGTGCATATGAATCACTTCACAGATCCACTTTGCGGGGCCTTTTTGGAGGTAATCACTTCCTCATCAGCACAGACGTGACACTGTGATAAATTCGCTCTGTAATGCGATGCGTAAACAAATGACAGATGTGTACGGAATAGTTATATTTAATAGAGAGGAGGAGGTTTGCACTGATCTAAACGGAGAAGTTGTTAGCCTACTGCAGACGTTAGCAATGCAGTTTGAAAATGCTAAAACGAGGTAATGTGTTTTTTTTTTTTTTTTTTTTTTTTGTTTATTTGGCTAAATTATAGGGGCAGTATGTGATGTTTCTGTCAGAGTTGCCCACTTACTTTGTCTGAAATGTGCCACAGTATGGTATTAACATATTCCATTTATTCAATGCTCAAAAATTCATTGAAAGTCGCCCATTCTTACTGTGAGCAGGCTGCATCTCCACAGATCTGACTCTGACTTTGTATCCATGGAGATAAGTATAGATGCCATATGGTCCTGGCAAAGCAAGAACATCTCCATGGAGACAAGTGACTGCAGCTTTAATGAAATACAAAGTGACCAGTATTTTTTATTAAAATGATCCCGCTAATATTGTTACTCAGCTCATAAACCCACAGCAAATTACAAGTTCATTCTCAAAACACATGTAAGCACAGGTATGTAAAAGTACTGCAGTACCCATACCACAGACTCTGGATTCAGGAGCTGTACAACTAAAAGTAGGGCTGCAAGATTTGGGGGAAAAAAATATCTAATTGCGATTTTTCTGACTATTGCGATTAGATTTGCAAATGACATTTTAATGATATGATTCTGTTCAAAGTTCACATTTTAAACGTCTTGATGAAATTGATAGAAAGACTGAAATATGAACTGACAAACTAATACAAGAATCACATTTCAGAACAGGTTTGTACAGATCTAAACTACAGGGTTTGCGGTTTTTATGCTGAATATTTTGTTTGTTGAGGAAATTATGGCACTTCAAAAACTGCAGTCTTTGCGATTTACTAATTACATCTATTCAAATTTCTATTCGAATGCAATTAATCTTGTAGCTCCAGCTGGAAGATTCCTGTTATGCAGTGGTGGAAAGTAATGAAGTACACGTAGCAAAGTTTTGTACTTAAGTATACATTTTAGGTATCTGTATTTTACTTAAGTAGATTTTAAAGTGGCTACTTTTTACTTTGACTTTACTACATTTGAGAGCAGGTATCTGTCCTGGACTGAAAAGTAAAATTATTTTTCTATTATTATTATTATTATTATTATTATTATTATTATTATTATTATTATTATTGAAGACCTGCTGAAAAGGCTGAGGGTTGATTTTTAACACAAGAACAAGAGCTAAATTCAACACAAATTTTTTTTATCAAAATTACTACATTTGAAGGTTTATTAGATCTCAAAACCTGCATGAAATACTTTTACTTTTTACTCTTGAAGTACATTTTTAAACAGGTACTTTAATACTTTTACTTAAATAGATTTTTTCATGTGATACTTCTACTTTTTCTTGAGTATTTTTCTGCTCTGGTATCTGTGCTTTTACTTGAGCCACTGCTGTTATGCATCTTTTTTTTTTTTTTTTTTTTTTTTTTCATGTGGTAAGGTTGAGTACTGTAGCACATCCAAAAACGGGGTCACTATGAAAAAAATATGCCATTATTATGCCATCTTTTTCCTCCTCCCCTATCTGACATGTCAGCATCTCCCCTGTTACAAAAACTACTGCAAATTTAAAACAGTGGCTTGTTTCAGCCAGTTCTCCATCAAACACTGCACAAAAAAGCATTCAGAGAGTCATGTGCCTATACCCCGTCTGAAGAACTCGTCTGCAGTAGAGAGTTCAAAGTCAGAGTTAAGTACTTGAAGCTTGCGTAGACTTGGAAGTGCCATCTTCTCCACATCTCTATCCCCTGACAGTCAGTGGCAGTGACGTTGGTGCTTTTGAAGCTCTGTATCTCCTCGGGCGCGTCTCCTCTGATAAAGAACTGGAGTCTATGGAGCGTTAACCTTCTCCAGATCTTTGAAAGCAGGAGGAGTTTTATATGTGGGAAATACTGCTGATATCTGCCTGTTTAAATGACTCTCTATGGAGCATTGGGTAAAATGTGTTGAATGGGTGGAGTGGCGGGAAGCGTGTCTCTTTGCATCTGATTTGACAGTGCAATTTAGTGGTGTTGTCTATGAACTATTCAGATTAATGGCATTCAGATTGAGGGCAGGGGCCAAGATAACGCTATGCAAACTCACTTGTAGGTTAAAGTGGATTTTATTGTCAATGTAGTTGGTGCAGTCCTGCCCCTAGGGACTCATCTCCAGATCTTGAGCTAGTCTTTGTTAGGACAACCTTAGTGGGAGGATTTTACCTATTGCACGTGTTTTGGGTTGGGGATTGGCTCCACAAATTCACGTGGATATGTTCAGTAATTAAATGTTAACAATAAACCAGCTCAACAAGTCTGTGCTCTGACAGTTAAAACCACAAATTCGACCATAGCATTCTAACCTGTCCTCCAGCTCATTTTTAAGCAATCGGTATAGAAGAAATCACTTGAATGCAGCCAATAGGACAGCCTTTCCTCAGGTGCTGCTCTGACCAATAGGCTTTGAGTATTTGACCAGCTTTAGATGTTTCATTCACAGCAACATCTTAATTCAGATTAGCATGTTTTAATTTAAAGAAATACTAATAGCTTTAATTCCATGTTCATATTTTTTTACATCACTATATTGTCAATGTTTGCCATAGACTGTATATATAAATGGACATAGCTAACCTGCTAGCCGCTGTGTTCCAAAAAGGAAGTGAGCATGAGCGGGCCTCTGGCCCCAATTCACTTTACATTGGTAAACTGTCGCTCATCTCTCCAACTGCTGCTGTTAGGCTTGTCATTTTGATCTTAAAATGCATTTAGGCCCGCTCTACATTATTCTGGTTATTTTATTTTGCTATTGTGTTTGTAACTCAAGATATGAACATTAATGAGACAGATCAGGCGTCTTCTTTCCCAGAGGTTGCTCCTGCTAGTGTTAGCAACAAGCCTGATTGACAGCGTTGCTAAGTTTTTTAAATGGATTTTTAATCATTTTACAGTTTCATTTTGTATTGTTCTATTTTGGTGTCTTGATGTACAGCGGCCTTGAAAGGCGCCTAACAAATAAAATGTATTATTATTAAGCACCCGCTTCCAACTAAACCAGCAGTGCAGGTGGGAAGGGACATTCCAAATCCTCGCTCTGGATTGGCTCTTTGGTTGCTAAGATACTCGCAGGAAATCGGCTCCAAATTTGCCACTATAACTGCTAGCCTCGGTGAGCTTCATTTAGCTGGAGTCAAATGTTATTGGTGATGTGACACTAAAAGAGACACTACTACATTGTGGCATTTCTTTAATAAACATTTGCCAAAGGAATGAGGGAGGGGACAAAATGATTTAGTACAAAAAAGACAGTTTCCTTTTTGACCTGGAGTTCTGGGTTTCTGCTCATGATTTTACACCTAGTGGCAAATAGAAAGTCAATACCGCCTTCTTCCATTATTATTGTTCCATATTTCACAGCGGACATCCAGGAAGTGCTAGCAGTCCTTTGTCCCTGCGCCCATACAGACTTCAGCTCCACATGATCTGTTAAAAGAGACTATATTCCTAAGTGTGCAGAAGAAGCACAAATCCATTAGTTTGAATTTTCAGAGCTAAAACCTTGCTCCTGCTTCAGTCAGTGGTGTGAAACAATACTAGTCTTCTCCTGAATCCATTTCGGAACAGGGTAAGTAAGGATTCAAAATGTACCCGACCTGACATCTGTACACTCCAAAAAAGTTTAATTTAAAAGACAGCAGAATTAGAAAAAATATGAAAATGGTGCGAGCAACAAAAGCTCTTGGTGTTTTTCGGCTGTCTCTCTCGACAGTTTCAATTCAAAGTTGCATTGTGTAACTTTCATTGTGTTGGGTCTCGTGCCTGCTTCTACCTATGGAGGTGATATTGTTTTGTCTTGTATGTTCCACAGTATGACATGAAAAGGTCCTACATTAGGCAAAAATTGACTCTTGTGAGCTTTAAGCCATGTCAGAATGTTGTTACCTCCTCAAAAACATAGCCAGAGTTGTGTTTTGTTTCATTGACACAGGTTTGGAGATGTAGACAGGGATGTAGACTAATAATCCAGGGTTACTCAAACATCACAATGCTGTTCCACCTTGTGATGCGGTAGTTTAAAGTTAACGGCTACGTTTAACCTTTTGTTTAATGGCAATAGGGCTGCATTCCTTTAGCCGTTGACTAATCTGTTGACGGAGTCTTAGTCAACTACATTTTGTATTAGAAGATTAGTTATTTTATTTAGAAGGATTTAGAAGGGACAACAGCACAAAGGAGAAGGCAAAAAGGGGTTTTATCTTAAAATTTGAATTACAAGTATAATCTGCCTTTTTACATATAAACACAGTTTCCTAATACTTTTCTGTTAAAATCCTTTTTGCATGAACTCCAGTTTTTGAGTGCAGTTTGGGTCAGATACATAGTCAGATCATAGATACTGAAAAGTTTTGCCACACCCTCACCTTTTTAGTTAACTAATCAATCGGCAGCACATGCCTTTAATCAGATACAGCCCTAGCTGTCAAACTGTGGAATAAACCAGGCAAAGCAATAAATATTTCCATGGAGACGAGTAAGCAGGACTCTCCATCAGAAGTTACATACTGCATCTTTAACGATATTTGGAACTATTGGCTCTTCGAGGGGAGTCCGTTGTCCGCCGTGGCTCGCTGTCCATCAGAATGGCAGTCCCCGCCCCCTGATCGTTGCCGTGGAGTTCACATGTGGTACGTAGCCCAGTGGTAACGGCGCTTGTACGGGTGGAGGAGGGGGACCGTCTTTGTGAGCCATGGCGTGGTTGTACAAATGGATGGCATTGGGGTTGGGTGCTCCTTCTACGGGCAAAGGGCTGTGGGTGTATTCGAAGCGGTGGTCCTTGTCCCCGGAGAACATCATGCCGGGTGCGGCGCTGGAGCCCGTGCCAGGAGGGTAGTGGTCCGGGTGGGCAGAGGAAGAGGAGGAGGAGCTAGGGGGCTGGGTGGGGCCGCTGAAGACTTCTCTGAGGGCGTGAGGAGGGAGACCGCCTCCCAGCATGTGACCCATATAGCTGTCGCCAAAGCCTGTGGGGGGGAAGGAGGGAGGAGGGGGTTGGCTGTAGTCTGTAGGTGTGGGGAGTGTTGTTGGGAGGGTGGCGTCTGCTCCTGAGGGAGGGAGAGGAGGGGCCAGGCCTGGTTTAGGTTCAGGGGGAGGCTGTCTATAGTCCAAGTCTGCGTGAGGGGGGGGCTCTGGGGGCTCAGGGGGGCGCTGGTCTGGAGGTAGTATGGGCATGCTTCCAACTTCAGAAACTGGAAGAGAAAGGAGTGCAAATATTTTTTAAACAGATAACAGAGCCATGGGTATCTGTTTTGCTGTAACATTTAGAGTTGCCAAAAGTATCAAGAAACAGATACTCATCTATACTAAAACTAGTATCAAAACTAGATACTCATTTGAGCATATATCAATAATAAAAAGGTCACATTCACAAGACAGAAATTAACAGTTCCTAAATAGCTTTACAATAATCTTGAGCTGTATCAGAACAAGTATAAGACCCCATAGACTAGTATACGCCCATGGACTACTATGGAACCTACTGGGACGACACAGATCACATGGCAATTTACAAGAAAATACTATGATTTAATGTTGAAAATCACATTTTATTGTCTAAAGAAAGGGTTTTTTTTATTATTATCTATTGGAATTGGTACCGAGTCTATTCCTTAGTATCGAAATTGAGTTTGAAATTTTAGTATCATGACAACACTAGTAACATTTAAAAAGTTCACAATTTCCATGGAGAAAAGCACTTGACACCAACAGACCAAGTTACCGGTCAGCATTTGTAATTGCCTAGAATGTTTTACTGTATGACAAGTTTAATATGACATATTAAACTTTTTGGCATTTATACAAACTAATAATATGCCTCTTTGTCTCCATAGATACAAAGAGGTAGAGAAACCCTCACCAGAAAGGTTACATTGTACACCTTAAAAAAAAAAAAAACCTACCTGGAGACACAGGGCTTGGTTCTGGAGGCTGCTGTACATCTGGAGGCACGACTGTAGCTGTACCAGTGCTGTTGTTCTCTGCTCCATCCACTGCATCGCCGGGCTCCTGTCTCTGGGTCTGCTGGGCCTGAAGGAGCTGGGCCAGGAGCATGGTCATAGCGGTCTGCGTGGCGGCCACCTCTCCCTCTGGAATAGTGGGCGGGGCAGGCGTCGGGGGTGAGGGGGGCTTGGGCATAGGAGGCGTGCGGGGTACTCCTGGAGGCTGGGGGGCTTTCACTAAGGCGGGTTGTGGAGGGGGTGGTTCGGCTGGTTCTGCGGGGGCCAGGGCTTTGGACAGCTGCTGTAGAGTCTCCTGGTTCACCTTGGTGCCCATGGCCTGGACGAACTGCGCCGTACTGGCTGTGCTCTTGGTCTGCCCCAGGAAGTTCAGCAGCACCGCCAACTGCTCCTGGGTCAGCTGGGAGTTTGGGCCTTTCGGATCTGTGCGGAGGTGAGAAAAACATAAGTTGCAATTTATACAAAAATGGAGTTTGTGTAGTTCTAATTCCTTCAAGGGCCCATATTACACTATATTATTACTATGTTATAATGTTGTTTCCTCATCAAAAACACACCCAGAGTTGTCTTTTGTTTCATTCACACATGTTTAGCACATAAATCCTGCATAAGCTAAGTTCTTCTCTGAAACTGAGAACACTCTGTTCCACCTTGTGATGTCATGTGGTAATACAGGAAGTGCTCCACTATGTTTTTTAAATTCCATACATCTTTCCATACACCAATTTCAGCTTTGGAATTGCCATACTCTGCTGAACAAAAAGGAAAAGGGGAAAGGTTGCCGTTAACTTGAAAACTACCGTTACATGACATCACAAGGTGGAAGAAAGCATTTTCAGCTTTGGAGATGTAGACAGACTAATAAAGAATTATTCAAATGTGTAAATGAAAAAAAAAACAAAAAAAACAAAAAACAACACAACTCCAGGTATGTTTTTGATGACATAACATTCTAACATGGCTTAAAGATCACAATCAATTTAGCATTATATAGAATCTTTAACATTGCTTTAAAGTTGTTGTTTCTAGCTGGAGCTGGAGATGAGACCACTGTGTACATCTAAATATAAATCATTTTACCCTCTGAGAATCAGGAAGTGCACCATTATCATGCAAAACTTTGCTCTGGTCTCTGAAACTTGTGACTTAGAAACATTCCTAACACATTCCTAGCATCCTAATCATTCACCATTACAATGAATGTAGAATGTGTTAGGAAAAGTGAGGAAATACATTTGGATCATTACAAACCATTCAAAATGAACCACTAACATTTTTCACATTTTTAAGATAATACAAATCAGATACAGTGTCTTTAAAAATATTACATTATACTGAGAAATTTTAAACAGTATTTAATAAAAAGTTGACTAGGTGATATAAATCGACTATTGGAATAAAAAGTGCATATACAGACTCTGAATGCAGTGATACTGACCCAGCAGTGCAGAGGCAGCAGCATTCTGAGCTTTGAGAGCCCCAGAGACGGGGAAACCCTGGGGAGTGTTGCTGCGGCTGTCGTCCAGCCCCAGCTCTTTGCGCGGAGCTTTGGGGGCGGCCATTTCCTCAGGCATCTGCTTCTGACGTCGACGCTTCTTACTCCACAGCTCATGACAGTCCTGCCACAGAGGGAGACTGGTACACACAGAGACAGGTGAGAAGAGTGCAGTTAAACTAACTAGAACATGTAAAATTCAAGTGTAAACACGTACTCTGGTGGGGGCATCTTGTCAGGGTCCACGTCCTTCAGGAACTCACTGCCCAGAGCTTGTTCGGCTGTGCACCGTTTGCTGGGATCCAGGTTCAACATGTGGTCGAACAGATCCAGTGCTGCGGGAGGAATACTGGAGAAGGGAGAACAATATCTATTTGTTATAATAATCAATAGTTACAACTAGGGATGCACGATCAAGCTTTTTCTGTTCCAATACAGACACTTACTTGTATCTGTCAATACCCAATGTCAACCAATACTGGTTCAGAGACTGAAAATTTATTCCGCCAAAACAGCAAACAGTAAAAAAAAGAAAAAAAAAGAAAATGTGTTTTGTAACTCATCATTAAATGTAATTACAGAACAGCTTTGTAAAATTACAAGTTTAATCATATGAGATTTTTCGGCCAAAACTGGCTAAAATCGTCTTATTGAACAAATGTATAGACCAAAAAGTGATAACGGCTGAACCGATATCCAATCGGCACATCCTTAGACAATATCAATGTAATGGATTTAATTTTAATAGATTATGACTTTTTAAAAAGTAATAGCAGTAACATACATCGCTATAAATCCTGGTCACATCAAACTTACAAAGCAAACTCCTCCCGTAGCCGCCTCCTGTATTGTTTCTTTGGTTTCATGGTGTTGAAGAAGGGAAGCTTTATGACATCGGGCCATACAGCAGGGCACGGACTGCCGCAGATCCGACTAAAAGCAAAAAGGTGTCATTTGTTTAAAAACAGAGTTAGTTAAGTTAAAAAATAGACCAAATAGAAAGTACTGATGTCAGTGTTCTTCATCAAACCTTATTAGTTCCAACTGGGCCAGTTCTTGATTTGCTTGAAAAATTGGTCTCTTAGTGAAGAGCTCTCCAAGAATACACCTGGAATGTACAGGATTTGTGTCAATCATAATCAAGAAAATAACCATGAACCCCCATACCATTTCAAAATCAAGATTAAAGCCGGACTACAACAGGCCCAAACCAATTGCCTGGCAAGTCTAGAATGTTATCGCTGATCATTTCACTCATATCCCTCTGTATAAAAAATACATTTAGATCAAAATCAAATTTCTTTCTCCTTAGATGAGAGTTTAGTGCTTTGCTCTGCCGAAATGTTTCAGTCCCCGGTGAGATTTAGTCCTTTGTATAGTTCAGTGACCAGATTGATCATTGTAAAGTATTGGAAAGTGTGTGTTCTGGAACCCCCGCAAGCACATGAAGCCTACCACAGGACAAAACCACATTAGGTCTGTGGATTTGACTCCTTATTCCTTACCCGCAGCTCCATACGTCGATAGCAGGGGTGTACCTCTCCTCACCCAGGAGCAGTTCTGGGGGACGATACCATAGTGTAATCACTTTGTTGGTGTATGGCCGACTGGAAGGAAAATAAATTATTATTAAACGCAATTATTCAAATGAAATGCAATTCAAAGTCAAATAGATGCTTCTCAACCATCAGACATAGGAGGAATTAACTCACCTTTCCTCTGAGTTATACAGGCGAGCAAGCCCGAAGTCTGCCAGCTTTATTTGACCTCTGAAAGATAAAACAGGAGATATGTAAATAGCAGTCTAAATAACTATATAGGGACTAACTGTATGAACTGACTTGTTATTGAGCAGAATATTGGAACACTTGATGTCCCTGTGAAGAAAGTTTTTCTTGTGGCAGTAATCGAGGCCCTCCAGCAGCTGACGCATGAAAGACTTTATATGGCTCTCATTGAAATGGACCAGGCCGGACTCCAGTAGACCCATCAGGTCGTGGTCCATATATTCAAACACTAAATAAAAAGCACCTAACAAAAAGAACAGTTATATGAAGACTGCTTTTTCCAAACTCAAAATTCATGCATCTTGACCAACAGGCCTTGTACCTTTATCGTTTTTAAAGTCCAGCGCATCCTCCTTATCTGTAACTATCTCCTTCATGTTTATGATACTCTTGTGGTTAAGTTGTCGCAGGATTTTGATCTCTCTGATTGCTGTGATCGGGAAGCCCTCCTTTTCATTGTCCAGCCTGACCTTCTTTAAAGCCACCATTTCAGCTGTTTGCAAGAAAACAAAAGTTACAAATTGTAACTATGGTTCGAAGGAATCCCAGATGACTGCCAGAGGGTGGTGCTGAAAGCACTGAATGAATCTCTGCACAGGTGCAAACAGAACATTCAGTGCCTTCAGCACCACCACCTCCTGGCGGTCAGGAGGGATGAAATAGAACAGTGTATTTATCTTGCTTCAACATTCCTAACCACATTTTCCCAAGTTATTTAATATATACACACCCGTGTCTTTGTCTTTAGCTTTGTACACCTGCCCGTATGTGCCCTCTCCTGTGATGCCAATGATCTCAAACTTGTCCACACAGCGTTTTCCCCAGTCGATTTCGATCTCTTTAATCTCACCATATCTCGGTCCACATATTCTGGAAAACAAAAAGTCATCCACATGCATGATGTCTAGGTAGGTGCGTAGAAATAAATACTAAATCAGCGCATACTTGGGTCTCCTGCGGGCTGCTTGAGCCTTCTTCTCATCCATTGGACTGTGTGGGGACGAGGTGCCACTGGGAAGCTCGGGAGGCAGGGGCAGATCAGTCAAGAGTGTGCGAGCCTTCCTCTCCGACTTCTTCTTCCCTGAGAGTAAGTTGTCCTTCAAGCTAATAAAAAAGATTATTCACTTAATTTGTGTTGTCACGATACTAACATTTCCGGCTCAATTTCAATACTAAGGAATAGATTTGATCCCCCATGCTGATTCCAATACCATAAAAAATCAAAAACTCTTTATTTAGACAATAGTATGGCCATTTAATGTTCAAAATGACATTCTATTTTTTATATTACCATGTGGTCTTATATATGTAATCCCTCAGTCATCCAGGTATACTCCATAGTGGTCCATGGGTGTGTGCTAATTTGTGGTTTTACACTTGTCCTGATACAGCTCAAGATCATTCTAAAATTATTCAGGAAAGGTTTATTTCTGTCCTGTGAATGTGACTTTAAATATTAACACTTAAGTATCAAGTTACAAGTTTTAGTATTGATTAGCATCAGATTTTGGAACAGAGATATTGAAATAGTCTCAAACTTTACCTTTCTCCTTTCTCTGAGTTCTCAGCTGTGGGAGGCATTGGCAACGACAACAAACTAGACCCGAGTGAAGCTGTAATTTTGTCCTTTTCCTTGAGTGGTGTGGCTGGTGGGGCTTTCCTCTTATCTCTCTGTAGTGTGTCCTCTTTGCTCTTCCCATCTCTGTCCTTCGTTGCGTGATGCTCACTGCTCCTTTTGACTGAGCGTTCCGGTGGTGATGGTGGTGGTGCGCTCAGTGGGGGGGTCCGGGGCCCTTTCTCTGGAGGGGGCGAGGGGGGCCGTCCTTTCCGTGAGGTGTGGTTGATCTTGGGGCTGGGCTGGTGAGACGCCGAGGAGCCCTTGGTCGGGGTAGATGTGTTGCTGGAGTTCTTGGCTTTGGCTGCTGCTTCTGCTGCTTTAGCTTTCTTTTGTTTGCTCAGCTCAGCGGCCAGGCTGGATTTGAAGGTGAGTGTGCTTGGGGACAGGCTGGATGGACGACTGCGGGAGCGAGAGTGGCGGTCACGGTGGCGGCTGCGCGAGCGAGAGTGTCGGGAGGTATAAGGACTTCTGCTGCGGGAGCGGGCAGAGCGCCTGCAGAGAGAACATTAAAGAAACTCTCATATCAACCAGAAAACAGGGAACCAAACATGACACTGGTATGTTTTTATGAAAAGAGACTGCAGAAAGAGTTAGCTATTAGCATGAATAAGTCTATAATAAAATTACCTACTCATTATCTCCAACCAATAAACCATAAGCAAGTACAAGATGTATCACAGATAAGAGTCTTACCTGACATCTGGACTGGGGCTTAAAGACTTCTTGTATGGACTTCTGGACCTCTTACGGCTTGCATAAGGGCTGGACCCAAACTCTCCTTGTTCATAGCTTGGTGACCTGCGCCAGTTGGCTGGACTGGCTGGAGAACGTTTCCGTTTGTTGGTAGAGTAAGAACTGGGAGATTTTGAGACACCATATGATCCATAACTATCTGCATCTCGATTGTAATAAGTGGTGATGGGAGACAGTTTTTTGCTGCTATAAGGTGGACTTCTTCTAGATACCAGCTGGTTATAAGCAGGAGATTGGTAGCTGTAGGATGTCCCATAGGGACTGTCTGTTTTTAAGCCAGGACTCCTCCTGTACGCCCTGAGCTCTTCTCGGTCTTCTCTGTAGGCCAGAGGAGCATCTCGATATGCAGATGGGGGCTCTTTCTCAGCTCTCGTTTTGCTCCTATGCCCTTTAGAATCCCTTTTATCTGCAGATTGTGAAGATGATGTCCTCTTACCGTTTCGGTCACTGCTTCTTGCAGTGTCTCTGTGGTTTTTAGAGCCACTTAGGCTGCCTCCACTCCTGACTTTAGAGTCCTTCTCGCGGCTCCGGCGCTCCTTCCTCCTGCTCAGCTCTCTATCCTGTTTGCTCCTTTCTGATGGTCCTTTAGTTTGCTCCTTACTGAGGGCAACTGCCTCACGACTTCTAGACAAACTTTTGTCTGGGGTTGTAGGTCCATTATATTCACCAAGGTCAACATCACTGAGTGGGTCCCCTGGCAGACTGTCAGCCAGCGGGTCAAGTTTAGGCGAAGGGCTCCCAGAAAAGCGCTCTGACTGTGAGCTCACGTCATCGTACTCTACCAATGTCTGAAGCTCCGTGTCTTTCTCAAACACATCTCTGCGCTCATGGTTGTGTTCCCCTGTCAGTCCCGCACGCCACAGGTTTCTGTCCCGGGCCTGTCTGCGCCTCTTCCTCTTGGATGTCGATGGGCGCCTCTTGTCACGGCGCTTGTCTCTCTGGCCGCTGCTCCGCCTGTCCTGTCGGTTAGCATTCCTCTGTCCAGAGGGGCTGCGCGCCCGGGCCTCCCGGAGCACCTCTGTGTTAGGCATTGGCTCCACACACAGATAAAGGACGTGGTCGTTACAAGTGCTAATGTGTATTATATATGTGCCTTCGCAGGTGGGTCACTTGTTCCATGGAACAAAACATTCGCCTAGCTGGGAAAGGCTAAGTAGCTTACAGCGTAGCAAACTGACAATTGGTAAGCCAGCTAGCTAGCCATCAGCCGAGCCCAATGTTAGCATTACAAAGCCAACTGTATGAATATCATTCAGCACAGACGACTGTTTAGCAGTCAGGTGCAAGTACAAAATGCAACATGATACACGCTGTGTTCGTCATTGCAATGGGTCAATAAAAATAAGCCCAAAGGCGCCTGCAAAACGAGTTAGCCAATGCTAATGTGCTTAGCCAGCTAGTCACCATTAGCGTTAGCTAACATGATCCGGCTACTCAGTCGCATTTGTCTTCATGGTCACAACTCCCACCTGCAGCCTTATCAATATTCAAATCCGTCTGTCCTGGAATGTCGCAGGTCCTGTCCACGCATAAATCCATTCAAAAGATGGCGTTACATTCAAAGAAACAAACCATGGCTCTTCTCAAACTTCTCTCCTTCCATCACTGAGCACTGTGCAACAAGGAAGTGCTCACACGAGTTAGCCGGATAGCCGCTGCTAGGTTAGCTTCATGCACTTGAGCCGCGTCTTTCTCTGTGCGGCGAGCCCCTCAGTCCAGATGGAATAAAAACAATGAGCAAATAGTCCGCTGCATTCACGCGTCCCGCTCAGACGCCCTCTGCGTTAGGGACTTAAGTAACACACACAACATATCCTGCGAGGTAAACGGTAAAGCTCCCAGATCAATGCAATAACATAAGAAATTTGTTGGGCTGGTGGCTAACGGTACCGCTGGTCCGGGCCCAGGCAGCTTTCAAACTCTAGGCCCGTGCGTCGGCGTCAACCAATGACGCCCGCCAGCGTAATCCTGAACAGAGCGTACGTCACTCACGAGGGGAACCCCTGCCCTCACAAAAGAGTAAATAATAAGTACAAACAAATACAGTATTAGATTAAACTTTACGTATTATATACTGACATGCAGAGGTGGGTAGAGTAACCAAAACTTGTACTCAAGTTAGAGTAACGTTACTTCAAAATGATAATGTTGAAGTCCAAGGAATTATTAAAGTAAGAGCAGTGATACGAAGAATACTCTGAGAATGGATTTAGTACAGTACTAAATCCATTAAAACATACTTTGTATTGCATTCCGTTACTTGGTTTAATTAGAGTAATATATTCTGAATACTTAGCATACATTTACATCGAGTTGGATTTGAATTAGAGTTAAAAAATGCAACATAGGATTAAAAACAGATTTATGTTTGTTTCACGTTATGCATTTCCTATCATAAAGAGAAGGAAAAAAATGACACTTGCCCTCACCAGAAGAGTGGGGTTTTGTTTTTCTCACTATTTACGTGTCATTCAAAGTCTAAATTGTGCGATCAAGCAGTGCAATGTATTCCTTTGCTTTTAGGAAAATAATTGTATTCAGAATACCACCAAATGAAAAAGTAACTGTACCAGAATATAGTTACTCAAAATGTGTATTCTGAAAATGTATTTTTGGTACATGTATTCAGTCACTTCTCAACATTGACTGACAGTAACATAAAGAGTAACTGTTGGGGCATAACATCAAATTTAAAATTTGAAGCTAATGTAAGTGGAAGGCAAAACATAAAATTATGCACAAACTCTGGTATTTCCAAAGGATTGTCACAAAAATGAGACAAACTACTGAAAACTAAATCATATCTGAAAACACAGTGTAAGAAACACATGTTGAAATAATTTCATATTGTCAACATAAAGCTTTTGTCATTTGTAGGCTTACAGTGGAACCAAACTTTTACTCAAGTAAAAGTACTGTTGCATCAATAAAAAAAAAAAATTTGAAAAAAAGAAAAAAACCTAAGTAGGCAATGTTGCTAGACAACCCACCTCCGCTAACACAGATAATACTAAACAAACACACACAATTATTATTAGTAATATCCACTTTATTTGCCATTTCCAAATGAGTCACAAAATGAATTGAAATGTAAGCATTGCTCCTTGCATTCACCAACATATAGGCTACATTAGTGGTTATGTCTAAAATAAAGTAATAAGTAAACATGACGAAAACATGTTATTAAAAACATCCACTCTGCCATCCGGGCAATTTATTCCAACTGGTATAATAGTATTACTATAAAAGGCAAGTTAATTGAATACTCAGAAGAATAAAACGCTCAAAGCTTTCACACATTTAGTTAAATATTACCCACTCCCTTGAAAACATTTGGGCGATTATAATATGGGCTATGATACACAAACCAAAGGTAAACAATACATGACCAAAGATAATGAATTCAACATAAGCAGAAATTGTAATTAATGTGTCAACTTGAATCGTCATAGCTCCTCAATTGAAACAATGTAGACTTTTGTCTGTGGCTTTTGCTTACTCTAGTCTTGAGGTGTTTCAGTCATGTCTTGGTTAACTGCGAGCTAGCCCTTTACACAGATTTATCGAAACAACATTTTAAGCCTTCTAAAATCAACATTTTTGAATATTAAGTTCAAAACATGCCTCCTTTCTCAACTTCCATTCTTACACACACTGTGCTTTTCAATAAACACATAAAATGTGATTTGCAATAGTCAAGTCTATGTTACAAGATTAAAAACACAAACGCTGATTTTAATTTACAGGCAAGCTTTTAAGCAAATCCAGAGCTTAACAAGTAAATAATTGTGACAGTAGTTTGCTGCAGGTAGTGTTTAGATACATTCTGTCAAATTCCTCATTTTGCATAGAGTTTGGATTAGGATAATTTGTTTCTTCATAACATCTCCCTCTGAAAGTTTAAGGTTTGTAACTGTAGGAAAAATTAAGTTAAATGTTGGACGAGATCAAGCATCAGTCTTATGTTATATGGACAATTACATAAAGATTAAAAAGACAAATTGTGGTTGGAAGAAAGCAAAAATCACAGTGCAGTGTGGTCAATGTAACCAAATTAAACCCGTGACAGTCTTCATCCACAAGTTCATTTTTAATGGTTGTTGCCACACTATTCTCATCAAAGGAGACAAATATACATGTTTTTACCACAAACTAGCTCACATCATCAAAACTATACAGCCAAGCAGAAGGGGAGAAGTGACCACATTCACAATGGACAGAGAGGCAACAGTGATGCACTGTACATGACTGACTAGAGCCCTCTTACCTGGTCATGAGAAAGCTTAACTTTCCTCCAACCCTTCCCGATATTTACACATAGTTTACATAAAACACACCAGCCTCGGCACAGAGCTTTTCCTGGTGATGTTTACCTTCTAGATTGATGGGCACTTGTATGTGCTAGCAAGCATGTTTCTTTGGTGACTGAGACATTTTTGGACACTTTCAAAAAGTTTTCTGGTCATTTCTATCTTTACATTGACAAATTGATGGGGCCTTAAAGTGCATTTGACAGATCAGTATGTTTTTCCAATTATTACTTCGTTTGGTAGAGGAAAATTTGTATTTCATTTTCATTATGATTTTATGTCAAGTAAGAGGCAGTTTGTGAAGAAAAGTAGAAAACAAAACATTGGAAAATATAGGAACTAGAAAGTAATCAAATGTCATTAATTACATCTGAAATACAGTGACAGTTTAAGCATTGATTGAACAATATAAATGTGTTGTCAATTTTTTACTTATCAAATCATAATCACTGTGTAATGTAAAAGCCAAGTGTTGGCCCTTGTTAGATTACGGTTGCTAGGTAACATACATCTATGTATGTCATATCTGCTGCCCGTGTATAACAGCAAGTAAAACTATAAATTTCACCAAAAGTACAGACCTAAAAAAGACAAGACAAGACTAAGTAAAATCTTAAATATAATGATGGTGACTATGATTTAGAGAAATTAGTAGTCAAACCTGTCATATGCACTTTAATTGTAACAACAGACGCAATGCATTTAGCATGACAAACACATATTAATTACATAAATATAAGCCTGTTCTTAGAAAGCATTTCAGGATGTAGTGTTTGAATTAAAATACAAAGCACCAGGGATTTCTATAGAAAAAAAAATCACAACAGAGGTAATTTTAACTGACCAAAATTGAAGTCTAAACAAGAAAAACTATTATGATTAAATATTATTATGAAGTGGAGCAGTCTGATTCTTAGTGTTGATGTAGTTTGTGTAGTGTAGATTGAGGGGCAAAAAAAAATAAATTAAATTAAAAAGAAATACAAGACTATAGAAAACAAAAATTAGCAAACTGGAATGGCATCAAAATTCAGCTCTGGCTTTGTTTTAACAATAGCCCATTTGTGTGAAGGAAAAAGGCTATACAAATTGAGCAGTGCAATGTACATGTTCCGGGGTGGCACTTGATGAATTTTGGCTGTAATAAAGATGGCTATTGAAAAAACGATAAGAACAGATTTATTTTTTTTACTAGGGGCTTTCCACAACTGAATTTTAGTTTCATATTCCCCTTTGAATCTGTGGTTGTTGTATTTTTTTTTCCAATTTGCACTGCACAGTCATCTGAATATACTATACACATTGAACTTTACAATAAAATGTTGTTTCATTCATTTCAAAGCTGTCAAGAAGACTAGGTCTAAATGAAAACACCATCCACTTATTAATGTACTGTGGTTAAAGCAGACCTATTATGCAAAAGCAACTTTTTAGATCTTTTAACCATGTTATTGTCGATTCCACTCACCATCTACTCTACTTCTCCAATTGTAATTGGTGATGCACACAGGATTCGGCCGCATTGCGTAGTCATTTTAGGTACAAATGGAAAAAAAATCTGCTTGCTAGCCTGGTCTGCAACTATTCATTAGAGTTTCTTTTATTAAGTAATTTTAGATGAATATTGTGATTTAAAATGTGCAAATTATAACATAATGATCCATGGATGGATCATTATGCAGACACAAGCACAATAGGTCTTCTTTAAAAGAAAGAGTACATAAATGATTTTGGAGTGTTAGCACATAAAAAGTTAGAGCTATAAATGGTGTAAGCAGTGCCACATTACTACTACCTGCTGTACGATCAGCGCTCCTGTAGATTAGGAGCTGAAAGTCACGGTCAGGTATGGGCACGAAATAAATGCAAAAGTCTGAGAAATGTATATATGTACACAGGCGGTGCACCTGCTTTTGTTTACCACTATAAAATGCAGCATCTCTCTCGAATTCTCTTGGCCAAGCTTTTACTCTTCTTCTTCCCATTCTTTTCTTTGCTGTCCTCCATTTTTCGTGCGCGGATTTCCCTCATGAGGTCAAAGAACACCTGGAATAAACAAGATTTAATTAATTCATTAAAATGTACTCTTGTAAAGAGAAATGCTCTTTAGATTATGCAATGCATGTTATGAAAACAAATGGACTGTAAAATATAATCCATTAATTCTACATAGCATTTTTTCAGGTAATAACAAATAGGCCTGTCACGATAATTACTATATTGACTTATCGTTCAGTATATGATGGAACAATATATTTTGGGGGTCAGTATTTATTGTGTGTACATTTTCTTTGCACCACTGGGGAGATTTTTGTTATTTTTGGTTATATGATAAGATTTGAGCTGAGGTTGAATGAATAATTTCTTAAACTCATTACAGATGCAAACTAAGTCCTAAAGTGTTTCATTCTGCGGTTCATTTACTGGAGCTTGTTTTAGTATTTAGAATACTTTTTGTGGTTTAAATCTACTCTTGGGTTTTTCTTTCAGTGGCATAAATTTCAATATTATTGTTTATCATCTACATTTACTTCAGTAATATATTGCACTTCAAAATGTGTTATTGTGACAGTCCTAACTAATACAAAATTCTGACCTGTCCTCCAGCTCAATTTAAACATAAGGATTTCAGAATGTCATGATGCCATGTGAAGCCAGCCCATTTTGAAAACTATTGTGAAACTCTGATAGAAGGACTGACCTTATCCACATTGGCCCGGGTTTTAGCAGAGGTCTCCACGTAGCACACACCCCATTGCTCAGCGCGCGCTTTGGCTTCGTCTGCGCTCACCTGCCGCCGGTCGTCCAAGTCCGACTTGTTACCCACCAGGAGAAAGGGCACGTTTTCATCTTCTTTCACCCGCAGAATCTGCTCTCTGAAAAAAATTTAATAAAAAAACATTATTAGCATTCACTTCAAACTAAATGACAGGTAAAAAAAAAAAACTATCAATAATTTACAAAGTTAAAGGTGACCATTTAAATTTGTAGGAAGGGGGTTTTTAAGGGCCTGTTTTTTCCATGTATTAAGCAAAAATTGTCTTGCCCCCGTACAGATATACTGTAGAAGCAGATCTTGAGGTCAAAAGTGCACTGTGTACTGTGTGCATGAAATTAAAATTTAGTGTTTTATTGTCTGAACATCAGGAAGTGTGTGGTTAGCATGTTAGTTGTTGTGCTGTTGCATTACCACCATGTCAAAACTCTGCTCTGAATTCATAAATTAAATGAGAAATAACTTTTGACCTTTGGATTTTTTGGACAGTAAAAAATCAGGTTTGCGTAGATCACAAATAAAAAGCACAAGTACATAAAATATCATGTAATCTGCAGCCCAACAATACTGAACCTGAAGTCTACTGTGGCTGCGAAGGACTCCAGCTCAGTGATGGAAAACACACAGAGGAAGCCCTCGCCACTGCGGAAGTAGTTGTCCCGAATGGCCGCATAGTCCTCTTGTCCAGCCGTGTCCAGGATGTCGATCTGCACCTCCTCTCCGTCCAAAACCACCTTCTTCCTGTAACTGTCTGCTTTGGTCGGCTCGTAGTCCTCCACAAACTATGAAAGGAAACATTTTATTTTATAGAAATTATAGTACATGTGACAGATTTTCATGTTTTTCTAATTATTACTTGGTTTGGTGGGATAGCATCTGTGGTAAATATGTATCATAGTTTGATCTCAAGTTTCAGTTTGTTGAATAAGGTGAAAAGAAAAGCACAAAAATACAGGAAGCAGCAGTGAGTTCTTAAACCAACAACTACCAGTCAAAAGTCTGGATACACCTTTTCTTTCATTGTGTTTTGTTTTTCTTTATGTTTACCACTTTCTACTTTTCAGATACATATAGAAGACATTACAAAAATCAAAAGGCTCACGGTAAAAACCAGACTTGGACAGACATATCCATGCTTTTGTCTCCAGTACATTAGACAACTGCAACGGCCTGCACAGTGGCCTCTCAAAATAAGCTGTAAGACAGCTGCAGTACAGTACTGCTGTACAAGTCTCTCCATGACCAAGCACCAAAGTACATCTCCAACATGTTAGTGTCATATGAACCATGAAGCACTTCAGGGACCAGCCTCCTGCTGGTACTCAGAGACAGGAATAAACATGGGGACAGCATTTCAGTTTTATGAAGCTAAAACCTACAACAGTCTTTCTGAAGATATAAGACTCTGCTTTGACAATGTTTAAATCCAGACTCAAAACAGTTCTGTTTAGCTGTGCATATGACTGAAAGGTTTATGAAGATTTGTTTGTATTGTGATTTTAATATCTTTCTTATTCTGTAAAGTAAAAATTGCTTTGTGTATGAATTGTGCAATACAAATGAACTTGCCTTGCCTTGCATGATCTCATCAGATCTGAGAAGCCAGGCGAGGCTGGGCCTGGTTAGCACTTTGATGTGAGACCGTTGGGAATATCAGGTGCCACAGTGGGGCGTCAGTGGTAAAAAAAAACAAAACACTGTTGTGTCCTTAGGCAAGGCACTTCACACACACATAAAAATGGTGTGTGCGTGAGTGTTGATGATTGGAGGGGCTGTTGGTGCAGCTACATCTATCTGATGCATTATTATCATTATTATTATTATTATTATAATTATTATTAGAAATAGACTGATATATCAATTGGCCAGTCTATCAAGCTGCTATTTGGGCTTTTTACTGTATCGGCTATCAGCCTTTGATCTTCACCATAGGCCGATATTTTGTTTTAGTCAATCAGCTGCCTAAAAAATACACACAATACTTTATATTAACTCTTTAATACAAAGTAATAACTCCACAAAATGTGACCATACAGCTCTCTTATAGATTTGTGGTAAAAAAAAAAAAAAAATGCTTTGGGTGAGTTTGTAGTAAATTTAAATTAGATCATTTGGGGAAAATAACGCATCATTCCAACATATCGGTCCAAAATTATTGGAAGAGCTTTTCAGCCATCGGTTGTTCTGCAGTTCTGTATTCTAAACAATCGGTATCAGCATCGAGCACGAAAAGACCCATATTGGTCAATCTCTAATTATTATAATACAAATATATTTATGTTTACTATGTTTTACTTAAATGAGTAGTCAAACTTGCACTGTAAACCAATATGATACAGTATGATACATGAAACACAAGCTCACCTCGTCATACATGAACTGCAGAGTGAGGGCTGATTTGCCTACACCTCCGCTGCCCACCATGATCACTTTGTGGAGGGCTAGAGAGTTCTGGCCTTTAGGCTTAGCAGCAGCCATGGCTCTGTGTACCAAGAGATTGGAGTGCAGAGGGGTCAAAGTTCAAGGTGACGATTATGAAATGGAGGCTGCAGTAATCAATCCAGGATCCAAGCAGCTGCAAGAAGAGAAAGGAAAAGCAAAGTTTGTTTCGTCATCACTTCTGAGGCTCAGGAATCTGTTTCAATGGTTTGGCTTGTCTTCAAACTGGAGAAATTATTACTGCAACAGTATTACAGCATGTGCTCTTTGTCGTAGAATTTGTGTCTGATAATTAGGACTCATAATAATAACAAAAGGATATGTTTCAATCTCAAGGCCAAGGACAGATGATTTGGAGATTTTGCCTGTACTGCAGACAAAATGTAAAACGCAGATTCAAATTCACAGAAAGTTCAACATTCTTTCACCAGCTTAAACAAGATTTATGGTGGCACTTTCTTCTCTTGTAGTTAATAAACCATGTAAAACAATGTAGGGAAACCTATTTTTAAATCAGTACAGCCAGTGCTACCCATACTGTGACAAGAGCAAATACACTATGATATGTGCCAACACAGTCCAACCTAAGCTCAATGTGTGGGAATACCATGATGTGGAGTGAATGCTGAGCTCTCTCATCTGAAAGACCTTTGGTAAGCAGTGATAAGGGTGGGAATCAAGCCAGGAGGTCATTACACAAATTAACTAAACACTCAGCTCGGACAAGACTCTGTTAGATTTAGTAGTATCCTGAAGGCACTGTCATTCACCTATCTGAGCCTCTTCTGTTAGTGAGGAAATAAACAGCCCTGAGCTGCATTTTAAATGCACCCATTAGCGCTGGAATGCACTTGCATTAAGCACACCACTATACATGCAGTATGTAGTGCTTTTGGTTTCTTAAAGTTATGTTAAAAGAACTATTTTATTAAAAGATTTCCCTAACTAGTGCAAATAAGCATTCTCGTCGCAGTAGTTAATTGCATTAGCATCATTAGAGCTATTAAACCAGTTAATAATCCGTGGCTTATAAAATTGGCCACTAGTTTGACAGCAAAGCCATGACTAATGTTGTGTTGCACATATCAGATGAGTGAAGTCATTTAATCAGACCTCACAGCTGTCGGCCTGGACGTGATCACACCTAAACTAACGTTTATACACGTCAAGTGTTTAAGTTTACGGATGTCTCACAGCCACATCCTACCTGCTGATTAAAGAACTAGCAGGTGGAATAATAGTAAGAGGGTGGCTAAAAAGCTAACCTTCTCGCATTGGCAGCATCTTAGTCCACAATTAGCATTATTGAGCAGCATATACACAGCTACACTGAGAGCGTAGATAACACACCACATTTGCACAGATGTTTCTGTATTCTGATCTTATTTTGGCTAACCGGTGGCTAAAACGGCTAGCGAGTCATAACAAGCAGCTAATCATCACAACTAAATTGTACAATATAAAATGTCAAAACGGCATTTAAAGCTATCTGATTGACTATTGTTAACTTGTCAAGCACACCACGTACCTGTGATAATACCCCGTCTGGCCTGGCACCGTTTGGGCGAGGGCGTTTAGCAGATGAAATGAAAAGACCTAAACGTTAGCTCCGCCGCTGCCTGTTAGCTCATGTTAGCTCGCTGATGCTAACTCCGGAGACACCACCGCTGGGAGGGAGCTGCTACACCCGAGTGACCGCGCGTTCTGTGGGCTTGGCTCTGTCTGACAACGCCCGCCCGCTTTGGAAAACCGCACCTCGACGAGTTTGATTCAATGCATTTGTCATTTCGAAACATTTATAACCTGCAGGGTTGTGGACTTTATTGTTTTATATGTTGTAAATATGTTAGAATTTAAAATTAATGATCTTACTTAAATGTAGATTAATGAGTTGTTTAGCATAATTAATGCACACGTTTGTCTTGCAGGACAAATCGCTTAAAGGTCGAGGGACTCAACAGGTAAACTCTGCAATTTTATTTTCAAAATATCCAAATTATCAACTATTTGTTAAGTCAATATAACCTAAAGCCATAATTTGGGACAAATGGGAAACTTTTCTCAAAATGTGTTGTCACACCTTGAGCCAAAAAATCTTCCACTATGTAAATGTTTTGGTGGAGGGCTACATGTCCTCACGGAATACTCACTGCTCTGTCTGAAATGTTCTACGGTTAAAATTGATCTGTCATGCATTCTTTAAAGTAAGCAAGTAAGTAAGCATTATAGTAAGCTTGATGCTATACTGTGGAACATTTCAGGCAAAGCTTTAGCATCTCCATGTAGTCAAGGCAACAAGTGGCAGACCATACACTAGAATAAGTTACACAGTGCACCTTTTAAATTAGCATTTGAAAGTGCAAGAATACTGTTCACATGTTTTCCCTATATTCTGTTATTTTTTTCATTTTTCTAGGTCTAATGGTGAAAAGTAGTAAGAACATTTAGAAATTGAATTTATTTTCATCTGACTCCTGAAGTGTATCACACTTTTTAAAGCAAAGAAAACTTTGCATATGAATATATCAGTGTAAAATATAAATATGGTTATAATTAGGTAATGTCTTTCGTAGAAATGGAAACTATCATTTCTGGTCTGCACAGAAAATTTTCAGAGAAGTCATGGAACGAGACGTTTCAACTTGTGAGAAGATGTATGGTAATGTATCACTGTATGGGCCTATACATAATAACATCAATTTTACCAGCTTGAAAATGCATAGCTCTTATATTTGTAACAAGTAGTTAGATCCTGGTACGAGCTATTTGGGTTACATACAAGTGAGGTCATTTACCCCAAAACACACCACCCATTGTTTTTCCATCAGCTTTGTGTCCACTGACAATTCATTCTATCACAACTAAGATCATTACTTCACAGCCAAGTTGAAAAACAATAAGCCTAATACTAATTCCATATCAATTTTTGCCTGGATGACGTTTCAATTTTGACATTGTTTTAGATCAGTGTTTAGTCTTCTCATGCAGAGACAAACTGATAACCAAAGTCGTGCAAGGCTGGCTTATTTTAATACGATTTGTCATGGGTGGAGCAGCAATGGAGATAGTACTTGGGATTACAGTAAGTGGGGCTTGGCAGTGGTCAGTTACTCTGGGCCAATGATTACTTGGTGGGCTGAAGCAATGTGTGGTCCAGAAGGGATAAAGAAGCCAGGCGTAGTCATAAACTGCCAATAGGGCTGCATCTTAGACTTAGATAAAGCTGATGGTATGAAGCTCCGGGGGTTAAAATGTGTTTGCACAATGGGTGATGAATATAGGTTAAAGCCAAAAACAGTTTAAAAGATAATAGGAGGACAAAGTTATGGTTGGCTTGTTGTGAACCTCTATTGTGGTCTCTAGGATAAATCCAGAGATGAATCCAAACCGTGTGAACCCTTGATGAGATCCATGCAACGGCTCCAGGAGGTTTTTAATGGTAATAAATCCAAAATCTTTCAATATTAAAGGGGTCATCAAATAATTGAATAGAATATATGCAAATAGATGTTTCTGTAGAACACCATTGCCAGTAAAATCATGCTTTGTATATTAACAAGGTATGTAGAAAAACATTGGAACTTTGTTTTAAGTACACAGTGTACTTTTTATTTTTTTGTCAGGTGCCATGTTACTTGCATAATTCCACGGGAAAAGTAAAACCATATGTCCGTGCATTCTCCATTCTCTAATATTGTGGAATATTATAGCCAAAACAACGTTTCAATGGAGACAAGCCGGTGGATACCCTCCTCCAGGCCAGATAAGAGTCAGGTTTGTGGAGATGCAAGCCTGCTCATAGTAAGAACGGATGTTTTTCTGTGCATTAAAAACTACTCAACTGGGGGAAAGAAAGCTTTTAGTTTTGAGCAAAAAGTTAGTCAGTGCAGCTTTAAAGATTGCATAGTAAAGGTCTAGAAAGAAAAATAAATGGAAAACATTTTTGTAATTTTTCTATATTTTGAATTCAAAATGGAAATTACCGTACTCAGATGTATGGTATGTGGTGGTTTCACACAATTATAAAAAATATGACATTAACATTATAACCATTTTATTTTTGTGTTATTTTTTTAATAATTATAATGTTTAAGCTACTTTTTTATTATCTTAACCAAAGAAAACCCAACAACAATTTTTTTTGCCAATTCCTGCTCACATTCTACTTGCATCCTGTTTTTGTTCCAGTGTCCTCCATCAATGGCATGAAAACTCGACTGGAAACTATTGCTAAACAACAAGGGTAAACCACTACTATTAACCATTGCTGCTGATGATCATGTTGGTGTGGGCTGTCTCTTTGAGCTTTGTATTTCCAATCCAGGCTGGGCTTCCATGTCAGAGATGGCACATGTTATCTGACTGCAGACCTCTTCTACCTGGAGGTGGTGCTGTTGCCCTGTGGGGAAGTGGAGGTGGTCAAAGTGGCCCCACTCGGAGGGGCCCCTGTGGTCAGTCTACTTTGTCATTTGAAAAAAAAAAAAAACATTACATGAAACCTACACTAATGAAATGTAATTGTTTTGCAGCCCAGTGAGTCATTTCTGGAGGTGCTGAGGTAAGAAAGAGTTTAAAAGCCCTTATTTTTACTGTCTTAAAAATATGAAAAATAGAACTAGTTAAACTGTTTGCAGTGGTCAGAAGTTATTCCTCACTTAATTTATGCTTTCCAAACATCCTAATTATTTATCATGATGAGTTTATTTTTGCTTTTCACAACTTTCAGAGGCCAGTGCAGAGTTTTGCCATGACAACAACTACCATGCTAACACACACCGTATAATGACACAGCTATTTTGACCTCAAAACCTGCTTATATATATATCTGTACTTGGGAAAGAACAATCAGGTACACTACCTTTAAGATAACACTAAATACATGTTTTTGCTGCCTCTGTAGATCTAAAGATTTTGCTAAGTTTTCAAAGAGGCTTGGAGATCTTTTCAGCCAGTACAACATCCCTGGAGACAAGTATGTTTTAGCCACAGGGATTGGGCAAAACAACTGCATAAATACAGGTAAAGAACACTGTTTTTATTATTTTGCAGTGAATTAAAACTGAAACTGTTTGAGTCCCTGCAAGCCTTGGGAAAAGATTTAGAGCAAATATCACATTTACCAAGGTGAGTGCTACAAATCATTTGATGAATTCTGTTTCCATGGTCTGCCTTTGCTTTCAGGACCTCAGTTGACCCTAGTTCTCAAACTGACCACATAAACAATGGCATTGTTGGCACGGTTACATTTGGAAAAGAAGGTCAGTGAGAATGGTCACTGTCCACATAATGGATGTGTGTGTGTGACTGTTTCATAGCATACATCCTTTTCTGCTGCAGATTGTCCATTGACTGTTCAGTTCTTTGTGTCTCCTGACATTGGATTGACTCCTGTTTCTGGTAAAATGCTGGTGATTCGCAATCATATTTTAAATCAGAAAATACATCATTACTTCATGAGCATTTTATTCTATAAATTTGTTCATTTCTATTTGATTTGTGCATCCCTTTACAAATCCCACCTCACTTTATATAAACCATCAATGACATACTCATCTGCACTTTCTGTCCCAGAGGCACAGGTCCACACAGCCCAGCTGACCATCGGGCTCAGCGATGTTCCCCATCGCCTCCAGGTGGCATCCTCCATCTCCCAGCCTCCACAGCTTGATGCACACGGGTACAACCTCCCACAGGTGTACTACCTTTTTTCACACACTTATGCTGTATTAGTAACATTCTGCCGCTATTTGTTCAGATACCCCATGTTTAAATCTCCAAATGAAGTGCCATGTGATCAGGTGCCAGCCTGTTTCCTGCTTAAGCTGGAGCCGGCAGTTGCAATGGTGCCATCTTTGTGGAACAGGCTCAGTCAGATCACTGGTGAATTTAATTTCCAACACAGTATTTCCCATTGTTTTCATTACTCATCAGTAGAGTGCAAAGTAAGTTAATGTTTGAATGCAATGATAAACTACTAGACTACTTATGATAACAGATATTTTTCATTATCAGCACCGCTTACTATTATTAAACTGTTAGGCATTAAAATGGCTTTCTGCCTATGTACTAGATTTGCCAGTACCAGATGTTGACCTGCAGTGGGCACCATTGCCCAATCGTCTGAGTACAGACAGCCATAAGGAGACTTCAGATGGCCAGGATGTGATTTCTGCTGTGGTAGGTTAATAAAAGACTTGCATTCATATATTAAACAATGCTATCTAAACTTACTCTTATCTTGTGTCCAGACTGTAGAAGGCAGGATGCACACATATGTTTTCCCAGCAGAAGCGTGGGAGGGGCATAGAGGCACTTTGGTGGATACTGTTTCCTTCACCCATCTGTCCCATGTGCCGGCCTTACTCAAGGTGCTGCGTCACCAGTGTGCCATTAACTCTGCGCTGATGAGTGCAATAACACCCAAATGTCCAAGTAAGCTACCGGTATACATTTTTTCTCAACAACTTGAAAAATATTTTGAGTTGATTATGTAACAAATGTGTGGGTTCTACCAGGTCTCTTCTCTGAGCTGCATTTTGAAGTCCTCCCAGAGACCAACACAAGCTTCACTGTCACCTTCCACAGACCTGACACAGACTCTCTTGCTGTCTGTGAGCAGCTCTTCTCAGATATGACTTTATATTAAGTACAGTTTTCTCAAGACACTAAGATTAATGTGATATGGACTTGCAGTATATTGTATTAGTAGTAGTAGCAAATAGTATTATATTTGTTATGTTCATCCTAGCAGAATATCTCCTTATTTGTACATGAACTGTTGTCACTTCTACCAACTGGTGTCAAGCTAAGAGAAAAATCATGAATGTACTTCATATATAAATACAGAAAGTATACTTTTACTACTACATCACATGTAGTAGTAAAAGTATAAAGTACTTTGTGTTGACAGTGGTGGTGGACGTCCCTGGCTCTCATCAGGTGACCTGCAGACTGTTTGGGGCAGGACTGGACGATCCATCATTGGAAGAATGCATCTCTGCTGTTATGAGGAGGTTGGACATATAAATCACAGTATATTTGTTCATTGCCATTGAGGCATTATCTAAAAATATACTGACAAGGTTGATTTATTATTATATTATATTTCATGTTTCATAACATGTCTTTATAGTATACAAATATGTATACTGCCATCAAAGGAACATGGTCTATGTAAATGTGTGCATATAAAATGTATAAAATACAAAAATCAAATTTTCACAATGACATGGGATGGCATGGTGGTTCCCAAACTATGGTACGGGTATCTCCAGGGGTACACAGAATGACCTAGGGGGTGCGAGTATATATATATATATGTTTGGATCTCCCTGGCTAGCTTTTGCTTCAATAATGTATAATATAATCATAGAGCATCCTGTAACTTTAATGTGGTATGATGTATGCAGCATCCACAGACATTTTTGTAATTTTTCCCTCAGGTGCCATTCCCTCCCTATGACACTGCAGACCTTATACAGTAAACTGAGTGAGAGAACCTCCTGCCCAGCTCTCCTCAGCAGTCCAACCAGCACAGAGCAGGCAGACAATGACCACGTGTCTCCCTCCGACGTCTCCTGCGCCATGGACACAGACGACACCTCCAACACATTCTCCCATGATCCCACTGTGCCAGAGGACCACGCCACGGCTCTGTCCAGTTACGCCGCTGTGTCTGTATCCCAGTCTGAGCTAGTGCCTGAAATAAACCCGAGTCCGCCTGTCGACCCCTATCCCATTGCTCCCGTGGGTGTGTTTTCACCTTGGATGACCAATAATGACCAACTAGCAGAGCTCATTTAGTTGTTTTAAAGGGCATATGATTTTCATGTTTTTCTAATTGTTTGGTGGGTAAATCTTTATTATACCTTATCTTTTTTTTTTTGTCTGGTGAAGTTTATTGTTTTACTTTGGAGTGGTTGGACAGATATGACACACATAGTAGAGGTAATTCCAATTGTGTTGCCTAAATTGCACAATAGTTATAATTAGACAAATAAAAATGGATGACAACACCTTTATTTTGTTGAATCAATGCTTAATCTGTCAAGAAAATGTCTTCCTTCCTTGTAAATTGTTCTTACGTTTTAGGTAGATTTCTCAGTGTCAATGCTACTTCCTGTATTTTTGTCTGTTTTTTTTTACACAAACTGGCACTTAACTGATGAAACTGTGACCAATATTAGCCGCAGGTACTATCTCACCAAACCAAGTAAAATCTGTCACATGCACTTTAAGAAAAAAAGTACAAAAATAAAGGAAGTAGGACTGAGTTTGGAAAATGGAACACCTATCTACGTCACAACAAAATTCCATCCAAAACAATTTACCTGCTAGGAAGAACCTTCATTTAACAAAATAAAGGTGTTTTTATTGCTCTCATCATAACTATTGTGTAAATTAGATGTTATGGCCCTGGTTAACAGTATCGTTGATGGGTAACTGTTATGGAATTACCTCTAGATATGTCATATCTGCTGCCTTTGTTCAACCAGGAAGTTAAATTATAAACTAATCATCAAATATATAATATAATCAAAATGTGAAAACTAGTCAAGACTCAAGAGTTTTAGTGCAATCCTGAATATAATGGTATAAAAAAATCTATAGTGATATAAGCAGTCTAACCTGCCACATGCATTTGAATACACATTTTAAAACCATTAGAACTCAGTAAATCTTTTCACACATTGAAATTGTACTTATAAATGTGCAATTATACATTTTATATGGCTTGTTAATTTGCTATAGTTAAACAGATGACAAATACGTAACCCAGACTTGTAACTGTGCATTCCAGTGTGGCAGAGATAGCTTGGCTGTAAAGGTTTTGGTTTGGCATTTGACCTTGCTTTAGACGGCCAAGAGCCCAGTTGATTGGTACCATGTGAGCCAATCAAATGCTGCTAAAGAACATAATGCATTCTTGATGGTCTGTAAGTATAGACCACACAACTCTCATAAACAACTGGCATGTAAAAATATCACTTTGTTAGTATTTGATTTGGGGTTGTAGAATTCTGAATGCACAATGCTCTCAGTCAAGACGTATTAGCAGAAAAAGCCAGATTTATGATGTAATTCCGCCGGCCTTTAATAGCACAACTAAGCTTTGGATAAATCTATGTTAGAAATAGATTTTGAAACTAATAGACCAACTGTCAACGCCAAACAACTGCTTTTGTCTTGAGGATATCCAATAACCTGTTTGGGAGCTATTCTTGGACACAAATGTTTCTGTATTGTTGCTGCTTCTTCTACTGCTGCAGCTATTGCTACAAGTACTACCTCTAGGATTGTCAAAAATATAGAAAATCAGATACTAATCGATACTAAAACTAATATTTAAACTAGATACTCATTTGAGCAAATATCAATACTACAAAAGTCACAATCACAGGACAGAAAGTGACCTTTCCTGAATAGCTTTAGAATGATCTTGAGCAGCAACAGAAGTATTGCTGAGTTTCAGATGACATCACAACATTCTACGGGCCAATAATATGGGATACAGATGGGGGGAAGGTCAAATTTATATTGTTAAAATGCAGATTTGTGTTGTAATACAGTGAGTTCTTGAGTGAGTTGTTTAGTCACTAATAGAAATGATGAGATTCAACATTTGTGAAGTTATCATTTGGATATTTTATGACAAAGTAGACTAATCAATAGGAAAAACTGTCTCTTGCCTCCCATCTGGGATTATGACAACATCACATTTTAGAATCTGAAAACCACCAATAAGACACATAGACTAGAGGTCTACACGCCCATGGACCACTATGGAACCTACCTGCACCACTGAGGGATTACACAGATGTAAGACCACATTCTATTGTCTAAATAATTATCATTGTGTTATCAAAATCAGTATTGAGTGTTGAGTCTATTCCCTAGTCTCAAAATCTTACTATTACTACTACTACTATTATTATTACTCCTCTCTTACTGCTATGCTGTCAGTTCAGACATATTTTAGTTTCTGGGTTTAAAAGCGTGGCATCTCTAATTAGTAGATGTATAGTTCTAGTTCCTTACAATTATCCACAGACTACTCAAAATGTCAAGTAAAGTACAGTTACTTGTCTAAATAATAAGTATCAGACGACTTTTTATACAATTAAACATGATTAATTCAATTGTTTAACCCTTAAATACGTTGTTTTAAACCACAAAATCTGAGCTCAGGCCAGTCAGAACAGACAGCAGTGAGACAACCGTGAACTGGGGTGACTGGCACTTGTCCTGTACTTGGTAAATCCTATGTGATATAACAGCCTAAGTACAAGCACAGGGTTAAAAATAAATCTACACAAAGTAATATTGCCCAAATATTACAATTACAATATTCCTTACATTCCAACTTTGCCATTGTCTGTAAATGGACACTTAGCCCGTGGTGACACTGACTTACTGGTAATTACCATTGTGTTGAACCACATGGAATGCGTTTGGTCACACGTCAGTTGAGTTTCCAAAAGCGAGGCGTACGCGTACTTTTAAGAATAAACCAAAGCTGCAATTTCTACTACAAAAGCACTCAGCCACTTGGGTCTGTGAGATATCTAGCTCGCTTTTACTTTTAACCCTTTCTGCACTGTCTCCTCGCTCATCTCTCCTTCGCTCACGTCCTCGGTTTCTTCCTTGGCCATCGTGCGGTCTCTTTAAATCCAGATTTCGCTGGCAGTTCTGTGCGCCCTCACGACTCGTCTGGCTCTCGCTCTGATTGCGCGCACACACACTCCCGATAAACAGCTGCTTACTATTTCAGCCTCTTCTAAACTTTGCTCTCAACTTCCCCCGGAGGAATTTCAGCCATTTTTTCCATCAATACGTGGATATATTCGCGAAGAGAGCGGACAACGTAGATATTTGGAGTTTTGCGTAATTCTTTCTGTGCCTGTTCAACATCTGGATTTGGAGTCAGGAGTTAACGGGCCGACACAAAACTCTCGGGTGTCTACGGTATCTCGATGGAACGAGCGCTTTCTTTCCGGATTGGGATTTAACGGTGTTGGATCAGCGGGGAGACGCGTGTAGATTATGTATTCTATAAAATGGGTGCGAACAATGGAAAACTGTACGGAAGCGAGGGTGAGTACGCACAAGTCAACTATTCCAAGTACCACGTTTTATTCTCTCTCATTATAACGCATTCACTGTCTTGAAACTGAGCATCATTTGTGCGTAAAAGTTCTCCATTGACGCAAAGTTTTAGATGCGTAGCTGAACTTTGACATATACTTTGAGACATACTGTGCGTACTAACCATAAAGGCAATACTTGGGTCATTTAAACGTGCTTCGACTCTGCTTTGTCTTAAATGGTAGTGACTGACCCTACTCCATAGATCCGTTATAATGATGTACATATCCATGCGTACTAGGGACACCTGGCGGCCACATTCAACTGTAATACAATACAGTCACGGCCAAATGAGCTGCATAGAGTGGACACAAACTGTACTCAAGTAAGAATAATGTTACTCTAGTAGAAGTTCAAAGTAGCTGTCTAAGAAATTGCTCAAGTAAGAGTAAAAAAGTATTTCGGAAAATGAGTATCCATGTAACTGCAAATGCCTGGACAAAACATCTGATTTATGATTTAAAGTTAATGCAACTGGAAGGACAAAACATTAAATGATGCACAAAATCTGGTATATTTAAAAGAAAATTGAGAAAAACTATCATATCTGCAAGAAGCACAAATGTTCTAATCATTATATATTGTCGACACACACTTGTAGACTTACTCACAGTGGGAAGAGTAACCAAAACTTTTATTCAAGTAAGAGTACTGTTACTTCAATAGAAATATTAGACTATTCAAGTAGGAGTAAACGCGTGCGGCTAATTTCTTCAAAAAGTTGCAACTGAGTACTATCCACCTCTGCTCACCACATATTAACACTGTAATCCAACAATGGGAAGCAAAAGTTAAATCCAGATGTACTCTCACGATAAGATACTTTGATATAGGCTACTTGGCAATGTTGTATTCTTCATGTCGGCTAATTGGCAACAGAGTAGTAAGGTTGTAGGTTCAAAGATGCATCAGCAGGTCACGAGACTAAACTGACCATGTCGAATGAATGGTCATGCTTGTCTGTCAGTGAGTTGTTGCAATTAACTGTAAAATGTGATGTTCTAAATATAGGGATGTAGCCCGTAGGAAAAATGAATGGTATCTCTTTTGATGTAGTAGTAGATTAGGATACCCTGAGGTAGTGAGCATCATATCTGGGTAAAGTTAACATGAAGTTATTTTTAACAATGGCAGATAAGAGTCTTTGCACTTTAATTTTATTCTCGTGATTTTAAAGCTGCAGTATGCGACTTTTCTGGTGAAGGGTTTTCTGCTTGGCTTGTTTCTAAAGAGGCGTTCTTGCTTTGCCTTGAATGTTCCACACTAAGGCATTAACTTAACTTCTTTCTATCAACCAATTTATTTATACAGATGTTTTGGTTATTTTTTGGGAGTTTTTTTTTGCTCAATATGGGCTCACCTATCCACAGATCTGACCTGTAACTCGGCCTGGTCTCGTCTCCTTGAAGTTAGATCCGTTTAATGCCATACTGCGGAACATTCCAGGCAAAGCAATAACATCTCAGTTGAGACAAGCAGATGGCAGATTGGACTCAAAAAAAAAGTTCCATAGTGCAAGTCCAAACCTCAAAAATGGCAACAGCCACATTATTAACCAAAAGCAGGTTTACACTTGACCTAGTTTAGTCCTGATGTAGACTTGGTTTGGTCCAGTTCTAGTTCTGGTTAAGGTCTGGGTTTAGTCCCAGATGGAATGTGGTGTATGTCCAAGTTGGAAAAAGTGAGAATCTTAAGTAGACCTACCAAGTACATTTGTTTCTCTGAGGGCTTTTAAGAATTATGATTCTGTAATAAAATACCTTATCAGCTATGAATCTCTTCATCCCCTAGTCATTTCTACCAATAGGTTCTTATCATTCAGTCTCTAGATATAATAACAACTTTATCTGGAGTTCCACAGCTTGTAGCACAGCTCATAACAGAAATTGCATAAAATATTGAAATTCTGCTATTTTTATATTAAAAGAACTGCATGTACAATTTTGCTTTTAAATTTCATAAACTTGACCTTCTGTCTCCCCAGGCACAACGTGAACATGTTTAAATCAAATATCACTTTTACTGTCATTACAAAATCAATTGATGTACCTTTTATCTCTATTAAAATGAGGTGGTTTGGTTAACGAGACAATTATCCAATCAGAAAGCGGCTTGAGCCTCACATGAGTCTCTCATTTGGGTTGCCAGTTTCAAAAACAAAATACAATTGGTTTAAACCTAAATTGAGTCTCTAATCTAAATTGTCACGACCTAAACCCCAGCACCTGCAGCCAATCATTAATGAGTGCTAGTGCAGCCAATTCAGCTCAGTGAGTGACATTCTGGAGGTTCTGAGCTTTCACATGAGGCATGGCCTGTCTATGTGCTGAGAAAAAATTGTATATGTTGTTTACCTGCAGGTTAAGACATTGGCAACTCAGGTCCAATTGTGATCGTAGCAGGTTTTTTTAAATGGTAAGAGCACAGGTTACATACATTTCCTTTAATAATAAATAAATTGTCTGTACATGATCATAACAGACTAAATTTCATCTGGAAGTAATCTCAAAATATAAGTATCACAAGATTTGACTGCTACCTTTGTAAACACATAGTAAAGTCTGTCTGGTCTCATACCCAAATGTTGATAAAATCTCTCTGAGTAGCATTAAAGCTGGTGGAATGTATCACTCTCCTCCACATCTAATCTGCAGCATTACTGATTCAAAGAAGTCCAGAAAACAGGCCAGAAATGTTTGGATAAATAACATTCCAGTGTGCTCTCTTTCAAAGTCAATAACTGCAGAGAAAAAGACTGGATCTCTCCATAGTCGGAATAACATGTGGACACGCTCCGCCCGACTGGATCTAGGGTCAGCCAGGACGGAACAGACTGCAGACACTACCGACACTAGATATGGTTAGAAAGGATGGATTTTTGTGGATATCTTGGAGTTTGTGAAAAATAATACCTTTAGTGAATTGGTGCCTGTGGAATGCACTAGGGTTTTAGTCGACCAAACTTTGTATCGGTCAGAGGTGGGTAATACTCAGTTACATTTACTTGGGTAACTTTTTAAAGAAATTGTACTTTTCAGAGTACTTATCTAGCAGCAGACTTTTACTCCTACTTGAGTAATAAGCGTACTGAAGGAAGTTGTGGCTACTGCTCCCACTGTGAGTAAGTCTACAAGTTAAAAAAACGATTTATGCTGACAATATGAAATAATTTGAACATTTGCATTTCTTACTCCGCCCCTTCAGATATGATTTAGTTTGTCTAATTTTTGTGTCTATCCTTTGAAAATACCAAATTTTGTGCATTAATTAATGTTTTGTCTTTCACTTTGTACATCTACTTGAGTAATATTATTTGGAAGTAACATTATTCTTACTTGAGTATAATTCTTGGCTTCTCTACCCACCTCTAAGAATTTCTCAACTACAGGCCTAGAATGCAGCCTGAATGAATGTGAATGGTTGTCCGTGTTATTATTGGAAATACATGTGTAAGACAATAAATAATAGCAATGCATTAGATTCTTTCATACCACTCAAAGCTCTGTACAGTACATGATTCATTCACTCCACACTCAGTAGTGGTAAGATACTATTGTCAGGTTAGACTGAAGTGTGGCTGCCAGTCTGTGCCATCGGCCCCTCCCACCATGTCCAACAAACAGCACTTTCATACTAGGCAAGGTCAGTGTGTCTTGCCTAAGGACACAACAACAGTACTTGGTCCGAGCTGCTGCTTTCTGACCTTGGTGGATGTGCTCCAACCTCTAAAGCACTGTCGCCTACTGAATTTATCTTCACATTGGGAATAGGAGGAAGAAGAATCAGTCAATGGATGATCACATCAAACTTACTACAGGTGTGATGAAGTGGTAAAGGTAATGAAGTAAATGTGTTGACAGTTGACAGTATTATCAACATTCATGGGGTTTGGGAAGAAAATCAGCACTGCTAGTACTATAAAACGGCAAGTCTAAAACAGCAGCCTAAAACCCAACAAATGCATGATTACTCACAATGATTTATTTCAGACAAATAAACAGCAGTTACGGTGTTTATGTTTCTGTACCAAACATCCTTGTTCATGCCAGATCTTGTCAGATCTCCTTAAGCTAAGCGGAGCTGGGCCTGGTTAGTATTTGGATGGGAGTTCACAGTGGGACAGCAGTGCCTTTAGTGCAGGGTGAGCCATATTTTTTCCCAAGAGCCACAGTAGAATCCAGGTATGTGGTCGAGGGCCAGACCAATGGGATCAATGGTGTAATAAATCTATGAATAAATGTCTCTCTCTAAACATAGGCTACTCTAATCTATCTAGTAGGTACATGCTCTAATGCAAAGTGCCATTGTTTTCTTAGGCAAGACACTTCACCCACCTTGCCAAGTATGAATGTGGTATGTTGGTATTGGTGGTTGTCAGAGGGGCTGATGGAGCAGATTAGCAGCCTCCCTTCCTTGAGACTACCCCAGGGCAGCTGTGGCTACAATAGTAGATTACCACCAATGAGTATGGAACAAATGAAAAGTGCTATTTAAAACTAATGCTTTACTGCTATTTTCCAATCATTTATTCAGATTGTTTACTATTTAATTTCCACTAAATGATCTGACCCTTGGATTAGACAAAGTTCTGGTGCAGTTCCTGCTCCCCAGGTCCGAACCCGTGGCTTAGTTGGTTGACGCAGCATCCACCAACCTGAAGACTGATGTTTATACTGGTGTTATCATGATACTAAAATTTCAAATTCAATTTCGATAGTAAAGGAATAGACTCAATACTCAATACTAATACTGATTTTGATTGACATTAAATCATAGTACTTTTTTTATATTACCATGTGGCCTTATATCTGTGTAATCCCTCAGTCATACAAGTAGGTTCCACAAATAAGTATCTAGTTTCGATACTAGTTTTTATGTCGATAAGTATCTGATTTTCGATTTTTGACAACTCTAAATGTAATATGAATATCGTGTGATTTAGGAGTGCAATTCTCTGCGTCTAAAAACTGTTGTAACAAACTTTTGTCGTGGTTTTAATTACAAAGCATTTTTTAATGAAGAACATGAAACAATATTTGTCTCATGCAGCCACACATCGACCACAAAGCCTCCTGACCTCAACTCGTGCTCCAACATCTGTGTGCCTTGAATCCTTCTGAGGACTTTAGTGGAAGCAATAGCAGATGTGCTGTTCCAGTGATGTCACCACAAAATGTCATTTGGACCCTTAATAATGAGCCCCATGGATTTCAATAATTCACAATGTAGGGGACACGCTAAATTGCTCAACCAAGGTAGAATTTGACTTACTTTATAAACTATTGAAACCAGAATCCTGCACCCATTTTTGCATTTGAGCTAAATTTGTTTTGCACCAGTACAGATATATTATATAAGCAGCTCTTGAGGTCAAAATACAAGTTGGCTGTATACTGTCTGCACCCTATTATAAAGGGTTTTATAGTCTGAGGATCAGGAAGTGGGCACTTAGCATGCTTATATGTTAGCATTACTGTGATTTTAGAGATTCAACATTGATTTAACAAAATAATGGTGGTGTCATTTTTTTTTTTTTTTTTTTTTTTTTTTTTTGTATAATCATAACTTGTGTAGCTATGATCAGAGAAAAAAAATCATAACTACATGTTTTTGCCCCTGTTCACGTTGTGTTTGCTAGGAATTTCTGTAAAATAATAACAAATTTTTTTTTTATTTTTATTTTTTGTAAAATTTGTCATTATATTCACTATGTTTTAATAAAAAGTATTCTAACTTGTCATATGCACTTTAAAATAAAAAAGTAAGGCAGACAATATGGATTTCATGAGTCTCAAATCGTTCTGCATTCTTTCACAGAGATATTTTGAAGATATATTGGGATGTGTTGAGTCCCTTTTGTAGTTGCACTTGATAAATATGGATTGTGACTAGGGCTGTGCCAAAAATTGAAAGATCAATATATCGCAATCTAAACTTTGGTCGATCTCGATGATGAGGTAAGCACATTTTAGAGCCAATGGTGTGGCAGTAAGAGCGTGTGGTGCTGAAGAGGAGTCATTGCTTTCTTGTTTAGATGAAAGCTCTGAGTCAGCGCTGCAGTTTGTCTCTGTATGTCTCCTCACGTGTCCTCGCATTTCACAAGTTTTGGTTTAAATTTGCACAATTTGACTGAAAGTGCAGTGTCTCCTTCCCTCCTGCCTCTGTGTGTGCGGTGACGTCTGTCCCTATATCGCCCAGCCCTACTTGGGACACTATGGGAATACCTCTCGAGTTTGACATGCCAGCAGAGTGATGCATACTTGGGTTTTTGATCTTACAGTGGAATGAAGACAGTAAACAACACATTCATATCATGTCACTGTGACAGGCTCCCATAGTGCTGCTCTTTGAAGTTTAAATCTAATAATGCTGGCAAGAAACGTATAGTCACTGTTGTAAATTAAAGTAGCTGCTTCCATATGACTTTGCGTGTTTTACTTTGGGAAAAAGGGAAAAGAGTCATTGTGTGGAAAAAAGTAGTGATATGATAGCATAATTAGCATCATGTGGATCAGTCAAATGGGTAAACCGACTATTTGGAGCATTCTACCATGTAATAAAGTTCTTTCATCAAAAACATGCCTGAAGAGGTTATGTCATCCATGCATGTTTGAGTAATCTTAGGATCTCTCCCTGGCCCTATTCGAACCCTCCTTATGGTGAGCAGAACTATCCTATCCAAAGCTCAGCCCACAAGCCTATGTCATCCAAGCTCCTGCACAGCACTTTTTTCTTAAATATAGAAAAGCATGATGCAAAACAACACACTACTTCACAAACCTGATGTGATGTCACATGAATTGTGTGCCAGTTGTGTTGTGATAGCGCTCTGAAGGGGGAGTGCACAGGGAGAGCAAAGGGAGCCGGGACTCAAAGCCAAAATGAAACTGAAACTTATTACATTTTAATATGTTGTTTTCATTGCAAATATAGCTTTTCAAAACATTTTAAAAATCTTTTATTAAACAGCCACATTTCAGTGTAAACATGGTGATCTAAATATGTTATGTAATAGAAATGAATACCCCGTAGAAGTGTAATACCCCCTCTTTAAGAGTCTCCAATCACTCACTTGATCATGCATCACATTCGGGCATGCAAGGTGGATAAAGTGTCTTGCCTGAGGACACATAATGTGCTGGTCAGAACTGGGAATGAAATGCCAACTTTCCATCCGGTTAAGACAACCTCTTGATTAAGTTCACTAGAAGATTACAGGATCTGGCTCAGGGCGAGACAGGACATCTGGACTTTTACTAAATCAAAATTAAACTAGTTTTTGCTGTGGTGATCCCTGACAACAAGAAAGCAACTGCATTTTTACATTAAAGGCGCACTACTTAATTTTTCTGGTGAAGGTCTGCTGTCTGCTTCTCTCCATGAAGATGTTATTAATTTGCCTATAATTTCTTGAATGAAATGAAACTCTGTCTTGCATTTATTCAGTTGCATCTGTTTTTATTGCTCAAAAACACCTTGAAAAACGTTAAATCCCATTGTAAACAGGGTCACCACTGCACAGATCTAACCTGTAACTTGGCCTGGTTGTGTCACTTGTGTTTCTCTGCATGAAGAGAGATCAGTTTAATGCCATGCTGTGGGATGTTCTAGCTTATTCATGGACACAAGCAATTGGCTGATGCTCTAGCAGAAAAATGACTTTACATAGTTGTTTAAAACAGAACAATTAACTATTATCAAAATGAAATCAGAATTTGAATGGACAAAATTTGAAAGCGGCTACAGTTTTTACCACAATTTCCCCACAAACAGCCAAATATCCTGTTTTATTCTGCATAAAAACTGCTAACCCTGTAGTTTAGATCTGTACAAATATGTTCTGAAATGTGATTCTTGTATTAGTTTGTCAGTTGATCATTCTTTCTGTCAGTTGGTCTTTTACAATGTCAACTTTGAACAGAATCTTGAACAGAACCCAAGTCTCATTGCAATGCTATTTTTCACAAATAGTTCAGCCCTAGTTCAACGCACCAATCCTGCTTTGTTTCTACAGGTAAATGCAGTTCAAGCATATCTTCTGACATAAGTTCCAGCACAGATCACACACCGACCAAAGCTCCCAAGAATGTGGCTAGCACCGAAGGTAAGGCATCTGGTGTTCATTAACCAAAACTCTCCTTATTTCCCTCCTATTCATCCACTACTACTGCCACAGCCCTCCCTCCTAGCTCCTCGCTGCTCTCATCTGCTTTCTACTCTGCCTATTTTTGGAGACAGGATTGTGCGTGTTCTCGGGATAACCCTAAATTGAAAACAAACAGCCTCCCATCTGAGGGCCCAAAAACCCAAAGCATTTCTTGGGCTCTTGTTCCATGAAAAAGACTTGCTTCACGCTAGGGGAATGCTTATCAAAACTTACTCTAGTACCAAATCTGAAGTATTGCCAGAAGATGGAGATGTGTGTAGAGAGTGGAATTGACGACTTCTGCCTTTTAGATTTTGGAAAAGATCATATTCATTTGTATTGATGCTAGCTAGTCATTTTTGGCAGCTTTCTGGTCAAAAACACACAAATTCAAGTCTCTGGTGCCTTCAGTGGCATCTACAATTTCCAGTAGTTGGTGACATCATGCAGGACTTCCCTGATTAAAACTAGGTGTTTCTGATTACAAACACCTGGCCGCAGAATTTGAAGTGTGAATACCTGTTAGACCAATCACAGTGTTCTTTATACTCCCAGACCACACCCCTCCTGTTCCTCACTCTCTACTTTAGTTCTCCAGGTACTGCCCAGTTTAGCTGCTCTATTTGAAATGTGGTTGGGGCGGAGTTGTTTCGTCCCAATTTAAATTTGATAAATGTCCCTAGATACAAGGTAAACATGTTCAAATATAGCGATTGTAATGCTGATTTATTCTCAATCAAAATTATACTGTTGTTTTGATTCTCCAATCAAAAAGCATAATGAGCCTCCCATGAGTCTCTCATTTGGTTGCCAGTTTCAGTGCTAAAACCCAGTTGGGTTAAATGTAAAAGGACACTTTCTGATTTGCATCATCATTATCTAAACCCCAGGACCTGCAGCCAATCATGAATTGGTGCTAGTGCAGCCTCTGCAGCTCAGTGAGTGAATTCTGGAGGTTCTCAACTTTCACATGAGGCATGACCTGTCCATATACTGAGGATGAAAACACTTGCATGTGTTCTCTGCAGGTTAAGGCACTGGCAACCAAGCTTCAGCTGTGGTTGTAGTTCGTTTTACTAAAACTATAATAGCACAGGCTACAAACAGTTCCTTTAAAATTCAGATTATTCTATAAATTGTGAGCAAACATAAAGTGTATGTTGGAGTCTGAGGGCTTGGTCAAGGGGGTGAATCCTGGTGTTTTTTCTTAAGTTTGTGAAATAGGGCGTTTGATTTGATTAGAGGGCATTGGGGCCTATGCTCTCCACACAGCCTATAGTTCACTATGAGGGCATAATATAACTTCATGACAAAACAAGTGAGTGTGAAGGCTGAATTGAAAAAGAGATTGTAAGTTTTTTCAAGATGTTTCATAAGAATACATGCTTTTCAAGGTATTTTGAGATTTAAAAAAAAACAAAAAAAAACAAAAACACAGAGTTTATGGCTATACAGTGGAACATTCTAGGCAAAGTAATATAATTTCCAAAATGCATCTTTAAGTACTGCCAAAAAATGTAAGTCTCCAGTACAATTTGAAAGCCCTGTACTGATTTTAAACTATGTGTGAGGATCATGGGGCAATTTCAGTGTTGCACTATGATAGAGAAATAGTTGCCTGGAATATCGCCGGCGATATTCAATACCAGTATCACATCAGTACATCCCTAGTTGTTAGCAGATTAAAATGTTCAGGTTCTTCTTAGTCAAAGCATACTTTTGTCAAATGGCATAGCAGTGCACAAAGTTCACATTTTATAGATGCAAAACAGTGGCTCCACTCTCCATAAACAGTCTCTTTGTTTTGTTGAAAACTACCTGTTACATGTTTGGGCTCCTCTTACTGTACACATGCTGCATTCCTCTGCATTGTCATCACCCATATGAAATTTGCTCTGGCATTGTCTATGTAGTATTCTTGTGGATAACATCTCACCACAGAAAAACAAATTACTTTTAGAGCCTGTGTTTAGAGCTGTCCATCAGATTAAGATTTTCAAGCTGCTTTTGGGAAACTTGGGAATGAAATTAGGTGATTAGTTGTTTTAATAAAGAGAAACACTTAAAGAGCCTGGTCGATAAATTTGAGCAAAATTTCTTGCCTGAGTATAGATATATTGTATAAGCAGCTCTTGAGGTCAAAATAAGTCAGCGGTGTACTGTCTGCAGCTAATAATCATGAAGTGTTATTGTTGGGGGGTTTTTTGTCCAAGAATCAGGAAATGCAGCATTAACATGCTAGTTGTTGTTACTTTCTGTGATGGCAAATCTCCGCTCTGGTCTGAAAGTAGTGAAAAGCACTTATAATTTAATCACAGTGAATAATTACAATACTTGGAATGCGTAACTGAGGAATAACTTGCAAGTGGTTTAGTGGTTGAACTAGTTCTTTTTTTCATGTTTTTAAGACAGTAAAAGTAGGTTACATCCATTCATTTTCTTCTGCTTATCTGGTGCCGGCTTGCCGGGGCAGCAGTGTAAGCAGGGACTCCCAGACTTCTCTCACCCCAGACACGTCCTCCAGGTCCTCCGGTGGGACCCCAAGGTGAACCGAGAGACATAGTCCCTCCAGCGTGTCCTGGGTCTTGCCCAGGAGGCGTCCAGGAGGCATCCCAAACAGATGCCCAAGCCACCTCAGCTGGCTCCCCTCGACATGTAGGAGCAGCGGCTCTACTCTGAGCTCCTCCCGTGTGAATGAGCTCCTCACCCTATCCCTAAGGAAGCACCCAGCCACCCTGCGGAGGAAGCCCACTTCGGCTGCTTGTATCTGCGATCTTGTCCTTTCGGTCATTACCCAGATCTCATGACCATAGGTGAGGGTAGGAACATATATTGACCGGTAAATCGAGAGCTTTGCCTTTCGACTGTCAGTCTCACGTTCCATCCGTCCCTCACTCGTGAACAAGACCTACAAGATACTTGTACTCCTCCATTTGAGGCAAAGTTATAGAAGTAGGTTACGGTGCCTTTAATTAAAGAGAAATTTGTTGTTATTTTTAAAAAAATTATAAAAAAGCATATTAATGAAATCAATAATTGCTGTGGAAAGTACAGGGGGATATTGTAGTATAGAAGTAGTTGTCTGGCAAATCCAGAATGGCATCCCTTTATTTTTTATACAGAGAGATATCTGTATGTGTCTGGTCCCCAGTTCATTGGTCACTTATCATTTACAAGTAAAATCACTTTTCTCTCCCCTCATGCCCATCTGAAAACAGGGAAGATTCACCAGTGACCAGACTCACATCTTCCCAGGCGATAAGACTAGAGTCTAGACAACGCAAAACACAGAATAAAGCATTGCCAACCATAATTTTGCTTGTTATGACTCAAATGTTTAGGGTTTTTTTTTTCTCTGTGCTGCTAAATGAGAGTAATTACATGGTCTAAGCCACACTCAAATCCCCCTCTCCTTACATAAACACACATGCACGTTTGAATTCGCATGGTTAGATCGTACTACGTGCCCTGTGGTCCATCAAACTAATCAGGAAGACTGAACTATTAGAGGGTTATACAGGCTGCAATGGACCTGTGCTATTAATATAATCATGTGGTCAGTTTTAATGTAATGATCCATGAAAATACCACTTTCTTATCTGGGCCACAAACCACAGAGAGATGGCAGTACAAAATAATTATAGTGCTGTTCTCAACTGCTTGTAAGGTTAACCGTTAAAATAGCAGATTATGGCAAAAACTACCATCTACCATTCACATGTCATGATATGTTCAGTACTTTATATAAGTGAAAATCATACTCTGTTTAAATATGTGCCGCCTGCTTGTTTTTATGGAGATGTCATTGTTTTGCCTGTAATTTCTCACCGTATAGCTTTAAACTGATCCATCTAGAAATATAACATGAGTTTTTACTGTGCGTGGGGTTGCCTTTACACAGAACTGACTTGTAACTTGGCCTGGTGGTGCTTGGTCAACTGCTTGTCTCCATGGAGATGAATACGTTTAATTCCAAGCAAAGCAATAATAGGTGGCGGACGTTCTTACAGAAAAGTTATAAAATCTACCTTTAAAAACTCTGCATGTTTTTTTTTGTTTTTTTTTGTTATTTAACTATGATGTGACAATCTGGGGAGAATTGAAACTATGATTTCTGAGGCTCAGAGAAAGACGACCTTGTAAACAGGATTATTGAAAGTCTAAATGATGAAGTAAGGAATAGCTGTTGATTCACTGTAAAGTTGTCAAAGTGTGAACAAACTTGATGACTGTTCTTGGTAAAAAAAAATAAATAAAAAATGCTATGTTCAAACTTTCCACACTTTCAAATAACATCGAGATGTCTGTCTCTGATATAGTGTGTGGTTAAAAATTAATATTAAAAATACCAAATAAGGAATTGTATAATATCACAATTTGACATGTGTTAGGGTACTTCCAAAACCACAACTGGCCCAGTACACAATTTCAGGTCTTTCTGGCTTAATATTAACCACGATATGTTCCTACAAAATCAAACATTCATTTTAGCTTGAACACAAACATGGAGGAGCAGTTTTTTGTCATTTTGTTATGTTTTCATGTATTTGAACAGGCTTGGTCTGACCCAGTTGCTTATGAGCTGTAGTCCTCCCCTGTAAATCCTTCCTGTGGGACGTCCCGGTGGGGGTGATCCTGTTTGGGCCTCAGGGCACAGGCAGACCAAGGGGGTACCTGTGAGAAATGTGGTCAGATGTGATACCAGTTGCCATACAAAGCATGCTAATTATATTTAATGCATTTGATGTAATGATTTGGAAGTTTAACTTATGTTGTTAATGCTTGTGTGTGCAGATACAGGATAACTTGTGTTGTTGTTAAGGAGACTTTGTGACCCCACGAGCCAAGTGACTAGCACAGTTCTCCAGCAATGATTCATGGAAACTACTAGACCCATCCTCTTGAGAGGCTGGGGTAAGATACCACAAGTTTTTTCCAGGCTGAATAAATCACTTTGAATACAATTTAATGTCAGTTCAAGAGGTGCAAAAAACTGTGGCATATTTCTTCTTGAATTTATTTATTTAAAGCCACAATACATTTTTTGCCACAACTTTTTTTGCTAAAAAATAGAGGGTTATTGTGGTTGTATTTATTACGAGCTCCACAAACTTAACTCTTGGCCTAAAGGAGGGCCTACTGCCTGTTTCCATGGAAATGTTCCATTGAATATAATATTTCACAGTATGGCATTAAACTTCTTCATGAAGAATGTTTTGAATCATGGTTTAAATTTCTATTTCCATGGAATCATGCAAGTAGCATACCACCTCCAGAAAGTGACATACTATAGTTTTGGTGCACTTCGCTGACCACTTCTGTCTGTTCAAATAACTTATTTTAAAATATTCACACAAGTAATCAAGTTATTATATATTTAATTTAATTTAATTTCCATTTCAGTGTAAACAAGCAAGCTACACATTCAGTCTAACCACTGTAACTCTTCTACTAGCATTATCAACTTAGCCTGTAGCCAAACCCAGACGGCTGATGCAGGGCAGACTCCAAACTGTGTCCACTAGCCTCTGGGTCAGCCTCTTCACCCGGGAATAATGGCACCAGGAAGGTTAGCCACGGAGGGAACAAGGCCAGCCCCCTCCAAGTCTGCCAAAGGACCCCAGCAACAGCGATAACAACCAGAGGGAAGCTGACTCCAAAACACTGTGGAGAAAGAATTCACTGTACGGGGGCTGAAGCTAAAACAAGATAGTAGCTGAAAAAAGTAGTCTAGAGCTCACAGTTTGAACAAACGCCAGGAACTGACAAAGCAAAGAATAGCAACAGTTAGCCAATTGAATAGTATCTTGAACCAGGTCTTACTGTGTAGTTCAAATATTATTCTAAGTGTCTACAAGCTTATATGGTGGTACTTTGAAGTAGGGAGGGTAACTAAATATATATGCTGCTAGCAAATTTTGAGATGATCTAGAGCAGGCATGCCCAAACTGTGGCCCGGGGGCCAAATGCGGCCCTCAGACTAATTTTTCTTAGCCCTCAGGCTTCCAGTTTAATTAGCCCATATTAGCTTAAACAGTACTTTTTACTGCACATTTCTGAAAATCTACTTACTGCCCATCTCAAATATTGTCCCATTGAGGATGTAAGCATGAATAAAGGTCTAGTGGTTCAGTCTAACATGTAATAAACACACAGATTTGAAGTATTCACTGTATTCGTGACCAGTCTATGGCCCTCAGTCAGCCCAGAGCTTTGTCTGCGTTTTTATATGTGGCCCTTAATGAGAAAAGTTTGGACACCCCTGATCTAGAGAAAAGTCCCTTGGCATGCAGTACTACCTGTACTGAAGAATAGGTCCAGTGCCCTTTCTTGCATTTCAGTGCCTTGACTACTTTCTTTGGCTATATTGTTGACAGTGATGTGGAAGAATCCTTTAAAGCGTGGATATTACACTTCTGTGGGGTATTAATTAATTGCTAACACATAACAATTGTTTATACTTGTATCCTTTTGAAAATGCTATATTCACCTAATAATTATGAAAATGTTTAATTAGCTTCTGTTTCGTTTTTGATGCTTGCTAAATCACTCCCCCTTCAGAGCACTATCACATCACAATCAGCCTGACCCAGCTAATGAAACTACTGCAGTCGCATTTTGTGAAGCTGTACTGCGTGGTTTTGAGCCTTGGACAGGATCGCACTGCTAAGGTTCATAAGGTTCGAATAGGGGCTGGGAGAGGTCACTATTACTTAAGCATGCATGTTTTCAGGCATGTTTTTGATGAGGAAATAAAATAAAAAGTTGCTTTTGCACACTACCCCCTCTTTAAAACGTAATCAATTACAGAATGACAACCTGCATTAAATGTGTTTTGTAATGTATTCCATATGGCCTAATGAGAGTTCTAAATACTTTCATGTTAATTTGCATTTTATTAGTGACAGAATTGTGAAATAGGATTAAAACAGTTTGTTGCAATGTGTGTTTTGCTTTTCTTAATCACTAACACATGCATGCTCTGCTAAAGGGGTGTTTTCATTTTTGTTACTAATGCTGCTGTTTAAATCCTAAATTGCGTGATAAAATACAGTTACTCAAAATGAGTATTCTGAATCTACATATTGATGATCAGGAGTAGATTGCTTTAAAGCTAGAGCTAAAGTTAAAGGGTTTTTTTTTGTAAATGAGTGCATTTAGTGTTTTCTCATAAAGGGTATATTTTAAATGCAGCACTTTTTGACAAAATGAGACCGTAGTGTGCAGTCTGCAGCTAAAAAAGCAGCGCTGTGATTGGCTGTGTGACTGGAACCTAATGAAAATGTACAAAGTGTACAATGCACTTTTTACTAGAATTTTGAATTCCAATATTGTTAAATATTCCCCATATCATGCAGCCTTGACTCTTAAAAAGACAACCTTCTGGTTTATCTTCCCCATCTGTATCTGATAAAAGTACATGGTCATCCTCTACTGGGTCAGCTTTAGCCCTGGAATCCACTCTGACAGGTACCTGGACATGTCTGACCTGTTTGTCTGTGCAGCAAAGGGAATTATTCCGGATATTTTCGCTGACATTTTGTAGAGGTCGTCCGCTGAGTATAAACATCTCCGCTCCAGCAGCTCCTGTCCTAAGTACAGCCAAATCTACCACAATCCCCCACTTCATATCTGACCCATCCAGTAGTGTTTATTCAAGCTGACACCTAGACTTACACAGTGGAATCCCCTGCTCCAAAATGAGAAGAAGCCACAGTGAAGAGTGTGTCATCACAGATTTACTCATATAAGCGAACACAGAGACGGAATTTAAGAAAGTTGAATTTTAAAGCAGACTAGTTTTTATTGTCAGTTTCAATTCATGCCATATTTATGTTGTCTTCATCAGAGTTTCAGCTACTCAATGTAACCAACCAAAACCTCAGACGGCTAATGTCAGACTGATAAAGGTAGGAATCTGAGTTCTATCCATTATCAGTCTGGAATAGCTCCCGTTAATTTTGTTCAGGAAGAGGAGGAACTCTCACTGGAGTTTTAGTCAATCACAGAAGCCAAGGAGGATTTTACCTATCGTGCATGTTTTGAGTTACTAACTGGACTTAGATTTTAGATGTTAATACTTAAAAAAAACGTAATCTATTTTAATTATTTAATTGTACTAAAGAAAAGATAAATATTTACTGTTGGAGGAACGTATAGGACTATGAAATGCTGTGTGTCAATGTCGTGTTAATGTTCGGAGTGTCACAAAGTTGGCTCTGGAGCTGTTCAGCTGCTGGGTCTTGGCAGAGAGGTTTGTTTGGCCGGGGAAGCAGCTGTTTTCAGGAGGGACGTGTTCAGAGCAGGTGAAAGCCATTAAACTGGGATTCAGTTGCTCGCGGTGGGATCTCAGGAAGTTGTATTTTACTTATTTGCATATTTGGCATGGACTAATGGGCTAGGAGCAGTGGTGAAGGAAGTACTCTTTACTTAATTAATTGGACACTTAAAATTGCAAACAAATACAAATACACCATGTAACTGTCTCCATGGAGTGAATATCAATCCCCACAGAGACAAACCAAGCCAAGTTGCTGGTAGGATCTGTGGAGAGATGATATATTGAGCCCAGAATGAAATAAATGCAAGATAGAATTTTATACCACACTGTTGAACAAACCCAGCAAAGCAATTACATATCCATGGAGAAAATCAAGTAGCAAACCCCAAAGTTACACAATAAAAAGTATTGTAAGTATGTGGAGATGTGAAGACGTTAAATATAAGACTTAACTTCATTGTGGTGTTGACTGATGAGAACCACTCCATTTCTCTATTTGCATTTAAAGCACAAAAAAAGATGCGGGATTTGAAAAGTCCCATTCAAATGATGTATTTGCATGAAGTACAAGTAAAAGTATGTACTTATTATCTCATTTCTGAGCATGGAAAAGGCCACAGTTAAACAGTTTAGACTAAATCAATTACTAAATCAATGCTCTAAAATGGTCAGAATGAGTCTGCTGAATGTGGACTTTAAAACACAGAGGAGCACTTCCCGAATTACCAATGACATCACAAAGTGGAACAGTATGTTTTCAGCTCTGCCAAAAAGTAACTGAAGTAAATAATCTTCTGGGACACATTACATGACTAAATTCCAATACCATTTTCCGCATAGTAGTCCATAAACTGTCCTCACTCCTCTTTTCTTCTTCTTTTTGTAGTCAGAATCTAAGAAAGTGGATAAAAGAAGGGGAGTGATGAACACAACAGTCCGAGACCTCATTGCAATAGTGATTTTTCTTGGGCCCATGTCAGCTAAAGAGCATGCTGCTTCCTATAGATGTAACACTGGAGATGTCGGCACCATAATAAACCTGAGTTTGACTTTTAAATGGCAATCTGAGCAGTGCAATGCAACAGCTGAAGTGCCACAACAGACGTCCCCTTTATATAGAGCCACTGAAGGTTTTATTGCATGTGACACCTGACAGTTGAGGAACAGAAAAAAAATGTATATGGCCTAAATATAAATGTAAATGGCCTAATGACTGGTTTATTTTATGGTTTATGTCAGACTCATTAGTTCAAATAATGAAAATTTGAAGACATTTTAACAAAGCTAAATTATATGTCTATTAATTAATTTAATATAGTGCCATGAGATTGTTATAATGGTTGAATTGGACTTACTAGCAACAGTCAAACTTGGAAACAGCACGGGAAAAAGTTAAGGCAAAAAAAAAAAGCTATACAATACATGGAAAATATGAATTAATCAAATTTAAAAGGACAAAATAACTTATAATAACTCATAAGGTCTCTTGTTTTAACCACAAGAGATTTGTGTACTTAACTATTTTTTCGCGACCAACATGACATCATTACATTTGCTCTTAATCAGTGTCAATTATGGGCTGTGGCCTGTTTGTGTATTTTAGTGATTAGACTTTTGGCTCTTTTATTTCCTAGAGTTGTTCAAAAGACTGGCTCTTTTTATATTTACTGTATTATCCGGACTATAAGTTCCACTTTTTTTCCCAATTTGGCCAGAGGTGCAACTTATACTCAGATGCGACAGCTGCGCTCGGGCACTCTAGGCTTGTGTACAGGTATGACAGCCACTCAGAAGTGGAAGCGGCGCTTCATCTACTTCCAGAGTTGACGGAGTTCAGAAGCGACACCAAGGATGAAGAATTCAATGGATTTAGTGATTTGGAGTGAGATTGAGAGTAAACTTGTTAGCTTGTTTTTTATGCTTTAGTTATCTGATTAACTGTTAAATATCTTACGTAAACATACCAGACAGGTATTCAATTTGTTGTCTGTGCTTTCTGTAGCTGAATACATATACATGTGTTACGTTAGTGTGCTGTACTGCTATTCAGCCTGTTGTTCTCTATTTTATTGTTATTATTATCATTTGCCTTTAAAGATAAAATGTCTGTTCTTGGTCTCGGATTTTCTAAAATAAATTTTAAATGTAACCTATAGTACAGTGTGACTTATATATGTTTTATTATGCATTGTTTTGCTGGTGCGACTTATAGTCTGGAAATTATAGTATTTACATGACAGAAGCTAATTTGAGAACACATTTTAACAACAAACTAATCACAGAGAGAAATGACTAAGATTTGTTTAAAATTCAATTTAACATTATTTATAAAAGATATTTAAAACAACTTCAGCTGACCAAAGTGCTTCACATCAAAGTCAACAAAAACAAATATACAGATAAAATGAATATAGGAAAAGAACAGTCAAGCGTTAAACTGGGTTGGTTATTACAATGTCAAATATGTTTTTTGTGCACAAACCTCTCCCTCGTGTTGCCTGCGCTGCTTCTGTGCTGATTCTTGTGTTGGTTCAGTGTTAATCATTATAAATGCAACAAAATTTGGAACAAAAAGACAAAGAGCTAACGCGTTCATGGACATCACACACAAGTAATGTGCATCTTACGTTATCTACACTTGCCCCCTCTATATATTTTACTTGCTAAATGCCCCCCAAAAAAATCTAAAACTTCACAGAACGTCATGTGAATCCTTGTGGAAAATTCTTGGTTACCTTCTGTGATTTAACAGCTCGCAAAAATGACCTCATTCTAAGTGTCAGAATCTCGCAAAGAAACCATACGTTTTTCCATTTTTTTCTGGAACAACATATAGTCTCCTAGCCCCTGTTATGGGTAATGTGTGTATCAAAAGTTGGCATGCGTAAAAGCCTAAATTCGGAAAGCCTAAAGCGTACAGTTAAATTAAAGATTTCTGGTACCCTCCTGCCTGATGATTTATGGAGTGAGGAGGGCAAAACTGCGCACTAGACAATTTTGTTCTTGAAAGCAGACAGTCTAGGCCTCCCTTGAAGATAATGAATATTGTGGGGTTAAAATATGAAGAAAAGGATTTCTAGCTTAGAAACGCTGGCATTAAAGTGGCTTTATCTTGGACAGCTCTTCCCTAATTTAGAGTTCACTTTACTTACGTTTTTGTCCTCCTTTGGATAATTTCTTGTTTAGAACTACAGTCCTGGTTTATATATTAGAAATGGAATAGTCCTGTTATATACTTGAATTAGATCTGGTGGTTCTCAGAAGGCCAAATCTTTTCTTTAGTGGTACTTGGTGGGAAAAGACACAGAACTACATCATTTGAAACAGTTTTCAGTGGTCCAAACTTGTTCCAGACTTTCCGAATGCATTCCTAGCATCCTGATTATTCACCTCCATGAGTTTATAAGTGCTGTTTTGCCATCATGGTAATGCTAACAACAACTAGCATGCTAACACCACAACAGCCTTAGTTCTTGGTTCAGGAACAATAAAGACGCTTTTTAATTAGAAGCAGGCAGCACACAGTGGTCTTGTTTTGTCCCTAAGAGCTGCTTTTACAATATGTTTATATCTATACTCAGGCAAGACATTTTCTTCTTTATTAGGCATAAATGAAAAAAATTGGGTACATTCCCTTTAATATATTGTTGTGAGATTCTTAAAATGGCTCAGTGGCAAAACTTGGACTCAATAGCTAAGTCAAACTTGGAAATAGCTAAAAACCGCACATGCTAGCATTAAAAGCTAATTGATTTAAACTGACAAGGGCTTTAGAAAAGGAAAAAGTTTAAGAAAAACTAAATGTTACAGGAATTGTTCTTTTCTAGTCTAGTCTAAGATGTGCTATTAAACGTACGTTATAGTATCCTACGTTTACGTTGTAGCATTCTTGCAGCCTGTGCCACACAATGTCCATTTGGTGGCAACAGAAGATTTGAATATTATATGGATAACAAACAAAGTTATTTTTGGCGAATAAAGATGGAATAATTGACATACGCGAACAAGGAAAGAAGGTATGTTTTTCCAGAAGTTATTACATAACTTATGTAGCCTACTTTGTTTTATTTCAGCTATGATTGGCCCAAATATGCATGAAAAACAGTCCAGCAGATAAACTACTAAGCCTGGAATAACAAACACAACCTATATAGCCTACCTGTGTCCTATTAACACATAAGATGTGGGACTAATTGTTATTTCCTATTTCCTGGATTTCAAATTACTGTGATAACTGTGTGAATAAGGAATTGAAGACATCTACGTTAACCACATTCATCACTTGCAAATAGACTTATGTTTTGTCTGTGAAGTTTGTGGAAAATTCACCGACTGACCCGTGTCTGGATAAGTGATTGTTTTTAGGTAAAGATGGAAAATATGTGAGAGAACTGTTGAAGCTAAGTGAGTGCGATAAATAGTGTACCCTGTGTTTGTAAGGAGTAGGTTTCCTGTCCGAGTGTGTATGCTGAAGGAAGCTAGCCAACCCCATTGTCTCGAGCCACGTAACCCCTTCCTGTAGTGAAGGCTTGGCTGATAGCACTGCACCCTAATATCAACTTCCACGTATTCACTAACGCCAGACTGACCCACAAGTTTTTATCCCTCCAAGTTGGATGTTTCCTTGTGCACTGAGATGCAATAACTCGGATAAATGGCCTCCTTTGCCCTTGGATCAGATAGCACACTTACATACAGGTGTAGGAATTTGAACTATTGGAACAATAAACGTAACTATATACATCTTTGCATTGGAGGGTAGGGATTTTAAATGTATTATAAAAGAGTTGGCGTACTACTCTAGATGAGACAGTTCTTTGTAGGATCTATCCATCTCATGTAACACTTCAGGTATTGAAATATTGACAGCATCAGGGTGCCTAGTTTTAAGACTATGACAAGGAGGTTTTTTTTTCCAGAAGTCCAGCTATAATTGGCCCAAATAAACATGAAAAGCCCAGAATATTAGCAATATACCCGTTTCAGGTATTCAAAAGTATCTAAAAACACAATTAGCCTGAGTAACCTACATATGTCCTATTAACCCATAAAATTACTGTGATTACTTTGTGAATAATGACACACTAATGACTATGGCACATACAGTAAAATGGCTAAAGTGCCTGTTTACAATTTGTTATGTAAATTATTTGTTATCTGTTTTGTCCCTGAACAGATATATTCTAAAAGCAGCTCAAAAGCAGTACAAATTAGACGATTTTCTGCGGTCTGCATCTAATTATAAAGCATTTTATTCTCCACAAAACAGGAAGTGGTAGTTGCTGTGGGCTTTACTGTGACAACAAAACTTCTCTGCGGCTTCTTAGAGTTGTGAAAAGCACTTAAAAACTCATACCAGGGAATAATTAAGTTGCTTGGAATGCATAAAATAAGTGAGAAATACGTTTGCAAACAGTTTTAAATGAACTAGTTTTTAAGACAGTGAAAATCAGGCACAGCATCTTTAAGGTTTCAACCATTTCAGTCTAACCTGAAAATGCTATTTTGGGAATGACTTTTATCTTTGGTGATCATGTGATGGGTAAAACTCAACAGCATACAGTATGTCATAAAAATTACCACTGCCCCATAACTTCCGAACTTCCTTGTATAAGCTTTTCTGACTTGGCTGTTCTATTACAGTATGGGATAATAAATTAGTCCTCATACAAGGCGCTAGCACTTTTATTGTTAGCATTTTTTCCTTGGGTGGTTGCACGGATAGTTGCTAACAGAAAACTCAACTTGCATTTGTATCATAGTACTTGTGGACTCATATGTGGAATATTCGTTTAGCATAATTCAGTCTTACTCTGAAGCCTGTGACAGTTTGAGCTATGAAGCAAAACGCGCTTACAGCTACATATATGTACAGAGAAATGTGCTAATAGACTATCCCAGCAGACGCCAACAGTGATAATAATCCGTCACGCCCCAGAGGTGGACTTAGCGTCGCTTCACAGCACCACAACATCCAGGCACAAAGTGAATCCCTCTGGCTTAGGTTTACGAGTGGAGTGCGTCAAAAGTCCACACTGACCCATGCTTGTGCACTTGTCTCTGTCTGCTAAAGTCTTAAAGAATGCTTCGCCAACTTTTCTTCCCTCCTTAACTCTCTTTCCCTCTTACTTCACTTCAATCAACATGTCTTTTGTTTGCCATTATAGCAACATCACTCCTGTCGTACCGTTGCGCATTTTGGTTGCTGCTTGATCACTCGGATTGATTTACATAAGACTTGCGGTTTCAAGGATAAAACAAAAAACGCTATCCAGATGTGAAGTAGTTGAGAGCCGGCTGGCCGCACTGCTTTGCCTCAACCGTAGATTTGGGTATTAGTGGCAAATGATTTCAGCCAAGAATGTCTTTTCTGTGGCTTTATGCACATTCACAATGGATGAGATTCTTCTTTCATTTCACCACGGACTCGTTGTTCTAAGTCCAGGGTAGAGACCAGATGTTCCTCCGTTTTCGACTCCGATTTCGCCAATGCCTCTGAATGGTCGGCCATGTGCAATGCTCCGTGCCTTGAAGAGGAGTTTAACAGCTGCACGGAATTTGTGCTGTTAATGATGGGTTCTGCAAGTGATACATCGATATAAAACACAACACTGGCTGTTCACTTATTAAGGAGAGTTATAGCCTGCAATATCCTGCCAATAAGCAACTGAACTCTGTTAAAGTCCAACTCTTTTATCCGAATATTTCTATTAACACATATTTTCTTTGCTTTGGGCCTTTTTGTTCGCCTGCAGACGTTGTTGATGTGCAAAGTATTTAAATTGCATTACATTCTTAAAACTTCTTGAATTCTGACATTTAAAGCAGAACTAAGTAACTTTCAGTGAAAGAGCTCCCCCTGCAGCTCTTTTATGAGAATACACTGTTTGGAGCAGACTCTCCCTGAAATAAGGCAGTATAATGACATACAAAACATAATGTTAGCTTCTCTTTGGGTCGTGTCTGCCGTATTGCAAGATTTTCTGTCAGGAGACAGCAGTGGGAGATGATAGATACTTCAAACGCTCAGAAAATACATTTAATCATCACATGGACTTACAAAGACATTTAATGAGGTTAAAATGTTACTTAGTTCTGCTTTAAACTAGCAATAGTTTTACGGACAAGGTCAGTTTTGTAGAATTGCTCTGGCATTGCACATTATTATTTACCTCAAGTCAAAAGTAACACCCCATCCATTTCACACTTTGGCACTTCGCTGAAGAAGGTCCTGACAGACCGCTGTCCATCGAGTGTCCTGAAATGCTCTTAAGTTCTGTGTTTGAGCCAAAACAGTCTCTGCACAAAACGCTCCAACAATTGCACAATCTTCCATTTGCTGTTACTGTACTAAAAAATCAAATTTAAGGCACATGCAATGCTGCACATGCTGTAAATAGATGGCATTGATAGTAAGAAGCTAGAAAAACAGCAAGTTTATTTTCCTCATTATTGTGGTCCCACCCTGTCCACAGCTGACAAGGCTGTGCTGCCATGGACATGCACCAGTCTGGTACTGTGGTCAGTCACCCACTGCTCCATTAGTATTGAAGAATAATTTTATTACTAATACACTGAATAATAAAGAGCCAAAATAGATAAAAGTAAATCCTATTAACTGGCTTTATCCTTTATCCTTCTAACAGCTGTTTGAACAAAGCCACAGTTGTATATGTCTACACTTGATTAGAAGCAGTGTGATTTCCTGGCCTCGCAGGTCTCCTCTGATCAGTGACACATGTAATTGCGCTGTTTAGATTTTGTCTCAGCCAGTGGCAGTATTTCTGTCTTCCATTCACACTCCATTGTACTACCTACTTAGCCACATAAGTGAGAATTGATTGAACCATTATATTTCAATGTTGTAACATGTCTATATTTCCCTGTCACATTTAGATATAGATCCCTTTTGAAACTCACGTCCAAGTACACTATTGTTATCACAAGAATGGTTGTTTGTGAGCTTTAGGATGTCGATTATTGCCTGGCAAATCCAGAATGTAATTTCTCTGTGTTTTTATACAGATTGCTATCAGTCTGGTCTCCACATCCTCCGTTGCCTCTCAGGCCTGGTCAAACGTGATTATGCAATCAATTTATTTTTTATGATCCTGTGCCTGTGATATTTTTTCCTTTATTTTTTCCATTACAAATGGACTATTCATGTTCCCAAGTGGCTAGTCCACCTATCAATCATGCATTTGAAAACGGGGAGATTCACCGGTAACCAGACTCACATCTTCATATTGAAGAAGTGTGTATTCTGGATCCCAGGCAATATCAACTGCATTTTTGCAGTACTTTTTAAACTAGCATTTACATCTGAATTGCTCCTCTGAGTGAAAAAGCGTAAGGGAAAGTACTGCATAAACTAAACACTGATCTAATATGTTGCTACAATGTGCTTGTATTTATTCCCCATGGTGACGGCATAGAGCAATGCCTTGGCTCTAGCAGGGAATCAGCTGCATGTCAATGAATGCATGACTAATGAAGATAGTTGTGCCTGTGGACCGGTGTGTAGAGCTGGGAAAGACAGCTGATCCTAGGACAGTCCTGAAGACAAGTGTCCCACAGATGTGGATTCCAGATGTTGGACCGCTCTTCCTCTCAGCGCGTCTCCGATGACTTCCACAGACTTCTGAGACATGTCCTCCCTGTCCAGCATTGCATTCTAAATGCCCCTCAAGTGTGCCTTAAATACTTGGTCGTATCCGAATGGTTTCATGTCACAAATGCATTCTGCGGTCAGTAAACAAACACTCAATTTGGATTTATTTAAAAGCCCAGAAGTGGAAGGTTTACTTTATGTACTTTAAAGGTCCTATATTACACAAAATGAAATCTTGTTAGCCTTAAGCCGAGTTATAATGGTGTTACCTCATCAAAGGCCTAACCGGAGTTTTATTTTGGTTCATTCACCCATGTTTGAGTAATCTCTTATTATTTGTCTGTCTATATCCCCAAAGCTCATAATGCTCTGTTTCCCTGTGTGATATCATGTATTGGTAGTTTTCAAATTAATAGCTACCTTTTTTATCTTTAGTTGAGTAAAGATGGGCAATTCTTGGGCTGAAATGATCAAAATGATTCTAGTGAAGGTGTATGGAGTTTAAAAACACAGTGGAGCCCTTCCTGTACCATATAATATCACAAGATGGAGCAGAGTGTTTTTCATTTGAGAAAAGACAGCCTAAATATGCAGGGTTTGTGTGTTAAACATGTGTGAATTGAACAAAAACACAACTCCGGGTAAGTTTTTGATGTGGAAATAACATTATAACGTAGATCAGAAACTAGTGTAATATGGTCCCTTTTAAATGTGTATACACCAGTCAACATCTAAAGGTTTGTTTTACTTTACTGTTTACTTTGCAAACCTCTCCTAAACCGCCCACAGTACAAGTTTAAAGAGTGACTTCATACATGTGACTCCCTGAAATGCTAGTTAGCAACGGCTATCAATCCTGCCCAATGGACCCGCTGACAGGAAGACCAAATAGTGGGAATCAGTGAAGACTAACACTATGAAACTACACAGTCCATCTGATAGAGGGCCCATGTGACAGTTACTACGGCAACAACAAGATAACCCCAACTTTATTACGTCAAGCAACTGAAACTCCATGGAAATTCTTCTTCATGGATGAGATAGCTTCTTGTGTCATTGTCTCAGCAAATGGTTATTTTGATTACCGGTAATTGAGTTGAGTTTCTAAAAAGAGCCTAATGGAAAATCGAACAGAATCGACTTAATCAGAAATAACTGGCCGTGATCATGGCAGACGCTTGGGATTTTGACCAGAAAGCTGCTAATTTACCTAGCTTACATACTATTACTACTATTAAAACACCTTATACACAGTTTAGTGACAAAAAAGTGGATTTAGTATTTAGTAACATTTTAAGAATAAGAACACACACACATGCACATTATTTTATTGTACTTTTTTTAAACTCTTGTACTTCCTCCAGGTCTTGACTCCAGCACACGGACCCTAAGCACCCCCAGTCCTGGTCTGATCCTGCCTTCCAAGTCCTCTTCTCTGTCCTCTCCGGCTCTGTCGAGCAACGGACATGAGACAAACTCCTCCTCTTCGTCGTCCGCTGTTGCCGAGACCGTTGCCGTGGTGCATCCTCACCCTGGCACCCGCTCCAGAGTCTCCAAATCGCACCACCTCCATGCACCCATAGACCTGCTGCCTGACCACACCCTGCTCCAGATCTTCTCCCACCTGCCCACCAATCAGCTGTGCCGATGTGCCCGTGTGTGCCGCCGCTGGTACAACCTGGCCTGGGACCCTCGCCTCTGGGGTATGTAACAATGGAGAGTGTAATACGATACAGTGGTAGCAAAGTTAGGTGTCCACTGGCCTAAGTATTACTTAGGCCAGTGGACACCTTTTCATATCAAGAAAACATTTGGTCTCCTGAGGACCACAAAAAACTAACATGCTAACATTACACTTCCTGGTTCTCAAAAGATAAAAACGCTTTATATTTAGATCCAACACTGCAGTATCATTTTATATCTGTACTCAGGCAGAGCCAATTTTACTTTATTGCATTAAAACTAGGTACAGCTCCTTTAATCATGTATGTACAATGTATTAACACTACTTTATCTAGGTACGGTGCGACTGACAGGAGAGCTGCTTCATGTAGACCGCGCCATCCGGGTTCTTACTCACCGGCTTTGCCAGGACACCCCCAACGTGTGCCTGACCCTGGAGACGGTCATCGTAAATGGCTGTAAGAGGCTAACCGACCGTGGGCTGCATGTGCTGGCCCAGTGCTGCCCCGAGCTGCGCCGCCTGGAGGTGGGAGGCTGCTACAACATCTCCAATGAAGCTGTGTTTGAGGTGGTGTCCAGATGTCCCAATCTAGAGCACTTAAACCTGTCAGGTAAATACATGCTCTTTAGGTCCCTCAGTTTGAGGTTAATATGTTATATAGATAAATTTGATCTTGATCATGATCCATATTTGAGTTAATGAATAAATTAAAAAAAGAAAATTTTACTGGTTTCAGTATAGTCAACTTGCTCCAATTGCCAACTGAAAATTGAATTTGAATTTGGGGCTTTATAGCTAGTCATGCAAAATATAAGTTACAATTCTTCAGTTTTTCCACTCAGAGAACCAGGAATTTCTAAATGACTCTTTATGAGTTGTTAAATCACTTAACTAATTATGAGTTACCAAAATCCAAACAATAGTAAACGATTCTATTTACACTAAAAGCCATTCAATTAAATTGACAATTTAAATTAATAGAATAAATAATAATTTAATTAATTTCAATGTGCATAGCAAGGAATAAAATGTATCTAGATAGCACTAAACTCATTATCTATTTTGCTACATTAAACTTTGAAAACTTTCCTCAGATCTGACCTGTAAATTAGCCTGTTTGTCCTGAGTAATTGAATGCCTTACATGGAACATTCCAGGCAAAGCAATAACATTACTATGGAAACAAGTAGGTAGAAGACCCGTAACCAGAAAACTTACACAGTGTCCCTTAAACAAATCATTTTAGAGGAGTCTCCATTGAAAGCCCACAGATATGTCATCAAATAGCTCTTATAATTGTTCAATATTTTTCACATTTAGGGGATTACATAATTCACTGTGCTGCTATTCTCCTGGTAAATATGAAACATGTCAGTTGTCTGTACTTTTATGAGCACCGTATTCTGAATAAACATTTATAAAAATCTGTAATCTTTAATGGCTACAGGTGGGCTCTATAACTTTAGTGAAGGATTGCACTGTGGTTTACGTCATGTGGACTTTACCTCAGAAATCATCTCTTCCTCTCTCCTGCTCTGTCGTTTGTCCTAAAGCTGGTAAAAACATTAGGGGAGCAGCCGAGGCTCTGCCAACCTGCAGATCCCATGTGGAAACGAAAAGTGTTTGAGCGGAGAATGGAGAGAGAGAAGGAGAGAAAAGGGCAGAGGGCACAGAGGAGGAGAGAGAGGGGGAATGAGAGGAGGGGGGGAGAGAGAGCAAAGTAGAGAGAAGAGAGAGACAGAAGAGAGGAGAAAGGAGAGAAAGAGGAAGAATGAGACTGCTGAGAGGAATGGAATGAGAAAGTGACAAAAAGGGAACAGGAAGAGAGGGTAAAAGGGGAAAGAGAGCACAGAAAAGAGGATGGAAGAGAGCGAGAGCAGAGAAGGAGTGAGCGGGAGGGGGGGTACAAAGAGAGAAAAGGCAGCGTACAGAGGGGAGAGGGAGAATGAGAGAAAGAAGAAGATGGAGAATGAGAGACCTTAACGTGTAGGAAAGAGACCAAAGTAGAGTAGGTATAGAGACATAAGGGGAGAGAGGGAGAAAGAGAGAGCTGCGAGAAGGAAAGAGGGGGGAAGAAGACAGGGCACGAGAAGAAAGATGCAGTTGAGAGACACGGAGGGACAAGTGCTCATAGAGAGGGGGATACGAAGAAAGAGAAGGAGAAAAAATAAAGAGGAGAAAGGGGCAGACAAGGAAGAGAACGAGAGAGATAAACTTCAAGAGAGCAGAGAGGGAGAGTAAGAAAGAGCGAGAGGGAAAGGAGAGAGCAGAAAGAGGGGGCAAAGAGAAGGAGAGGGGAAAGAGGAAGAAGAAAGGGAGGAGAGAGAGCAGAGAGTGAATGATGGAGTAAAAGAGACGGCCTGTTGCTTTCATTAAGCCATTGACACAAATAGTGAGCTGTAGCACTGTCTGCACCATTACCATCAGGAAGTCTGCTTCTGTGGAGTAAAAATAGTCACATTAATGAAATCAAGAGAGTTTGTAACTGGAAGGGACATTAAGGCAATTTTTTTTTTTTTTTTGTAAACCTTATCCAGTGTTGTTTTTCGAGCCTGTACAAAGTGTTCCGGCTTCAGACCTCATGTGGAGCAGAGTGTACTGTAACTGTGATTACTGCTCTCCTCTGCCAATACTTTAACTTGAGAGGAAATGTGTAAAAAGTAAAAGATGTGTTTATTTCATTTTCAGATTATGATGGTGCACATGATGTTCTTTATGTAAGTGGGAGAAATTATCATCAGTGTCATCCTTGGCAGTTCCACTATCCAGGTTATAGTACTTATAAAGCCAGATAACAAGTAGGGGCTACATATATGGGGATGTTCAAGACAATTATTTGAAAAGCACAACCTAAACTCGGTGCTGTTTGAAACACTTTGGGATTGAGGTCAAGAAATAGGTTTGTCTAGGCACAATTACAAACCACATTTTTGTCCGTAGAATTTTCAAATAAGGTACACTTTCTTATCCCATCCCAATCCAGATGATTAAAACAAAACTGTGTAACTTTCTGGAGGTGGCATGTACCTTGCATGATTCTATGGAAGTAAAAAAGTTAAAACCATACTTTGGAACATTCTCCATAGAGATAGATACATTTTATGCCATACTGTCGAAGATTATAGCCAAAAAAAATAACATTTCAATGGAGAGGGTGAGGTTTGTGGAGATGCAAGCCTGATAAGCACACATGTTTTTTAAGTTTTTCACTGCTTTTATTTTTGTCTATTGTATGGGATTTAACAAGTCAAATCATTCAATCCTTGTCAGTAAATACATATTTCAAATCACTTTCAGGTATTTAGATTTAGACTTATTTTACAATTTGTACATTTTTGTAAATCACTATATTGACTTTAAACAGTTTAATAGTAATAGTCCATTAACATATGTCCTTTAACGTGTAACCTTCCTGTGCTACTCCACCATCCCACTTATTTGCTGACTCCTTTTTTTTCTTTTCAGGCTGTTCCAAAGTGACATGCATCAGCCTCACCCCAGAGGCCACCCTGCAGCTGTCGCCCCTCCACGGCCAGCAGATCTCTATCCACTTCCTGGACATGACTGACTGTTTCTCCCTGGAGGACGAGGGACTTCGCACCATCGCCTCCCACTGCCCGCGCCTTACCCACCTCTACCTGCGCCGTTGCACCCGCTTGACCGACGAAGCCCTTCGCCACCTGTCCCTCCATTGCCCCTCCATCCGTGAGCTCAGCCTCAGCGACTGCCGTTTGGTTGGGGACTTTGGTCTTCGTGAAGTTGCCCGCTTAGAAGGTTGCTTGCGGTACCTTAGCGTAGCCCACTGCACGCGAATCACGGACGTCGGAATCCGCTATGTCGCCCGCTACTGCCCCAGATTGCGTTATCTGAATGCTAGGGGGTGCGAGGGGTTGACGGATCATGGTTTGGGGCACCTAGCAAGAAGCTGCTCGAAGTTGAAGTCTTTGGACGTTGGGAAATGTCCCTTGGTATCAGATAGTGGGTTGGAGCAGCTAGCAATGTACTGCCAAGGACTGAGACGCGTTAGCTTGAGAGCATGTGAGAGCGTTTCGGGGAGAGGACTCAAAGCGCTAGCAGCGAACTGTTGCGAGCTGCAGCTTCTGAACGTGCAGGAGTGCGAGGTATCTCCGGAGGCGCTGAGGTTTGTGAGACGCCACTGTCGCCGCTGTGTTATCGAGCACACCAACCCGGCTTTTTACTAAAGGGAGATGGAGAGGAAAAAGACTCCAGCGAGGACAAATGGATGTTGTGTTATTCCTGCTACAACTTTGGACGAACTGAGGAGTATTCCATAAAATTTTGTGAGAAAGTCAGACCTAGTAGTAAAGTGATGACCATAGGCTAGCTTGTAAACAAAGGCACGGCAGTTTCAGGTAAAAAAATAAAACTCCACCCCTTGGGGCAGGACTCATTTACCTCTTGTGTCTCAGACCAGTACCTTCCAATTGAAAACAACCTCTGGATGGGTCTTGATTTAAAAACGGTGTCCAGATGCTACCTCTGAAACCTTTATTACCTTTATCAGTAATCATAATTTTGGACTCTCTACTGCAAAAAAAAACAAAAAACATTTAGGCTTGCATTCAGAAACTTCCTTCTAGAAGTACTTTTCAATAAGAAGGTACTGGTCTGAGAAGCTACCTTCAGATTGAAAATTACTTCTAGAAACATCTCAGTTTCAAAAACACAAACAGAGTCCAGATGATTACTCCTAAAAAATGTTCTACCTAAAACACGCCTGGACAAATGAAGGACCACACATTTGCATTCAGAAAATACTTTTGACTTCTGACTATTTTTCAATTTTCAATATATAATTTTTGTCAATGAGGTAAGAAAATGTCATCATGTTGAAATAAGTAAAATGTTATATATGTTATATTATGAAATATTGAAACAAGTCAATGGTTTGTATGTCCATGTAATCCCTCCCCCTCATTCGTCCAGGAGGGCTCTATAGTTGTAAAGGTTTCAAAGGCTGAAGCATCTCAATTTCAAAACCTTTGGCCAGATGGTTAGCTTAGAAACCATTGCTATAATTGTTTGGAAATTAAGTCTGAACTGCTCAAATAACCAAATACTCAAGGAATTCAAGGCATTTAAATCTGAGCCCAAGGCCTGTTTCAGTGATAATGACCAAACAAGTTTTTTATAGTGATTGCACTAAGAACAAACAGACATTTTGGTGAGAACAAATTGTTATTGAGATGCTGAATGGAAAAATAATGGAAAACAAACATAAAACTGACTCTATGTCCACAAATTACATCCAAACTTTAGTATAACCATATCTGCCTATCTTACCTTATTTTATAGAATATCCCTCTAATGTCAGAAAACACATGGTTGTTGATACTTTTTCTACAAAACCTTCCATTGAATGTATTTAACATATTTATCTGTAAAAAGTTCATTCATTTCTTCATATTGTCCACTTCACATTAGTTATTATTGTTACATTGAGCACTGGGTGAGCAATTGTGTTACCATTTAAATCATTGTGATATATTTTATCAACTGTCTTCATCACTATAGTAACATAATCATATTTTATACAGCTATTTATAAATGTAGCGACAAACCAGCAGTAATTAGACCAGCAATGTACAGTTTTACCGTATGCACTTTATGTAATTGTGCTGATAATCACTTCAACGGAGCTCCAAGCTGATGACTGTAGCCCCATTCACACATGCAACCTGACCAGGGAATTTGCCGAGCATTTTGCCAGGACTGGGTCATGTGTGAACAAAGCCACAACTTACCCTTCATTTTAGAATAGGCTATTCTGAAAGAAATTAATGGGATATACTTGTAGGTTAGGTTACAGCTGACTGTCCACGGCACAATTTTGGCTATCTTCGACAAAAGATTTCTTATCGTGGGGAAAATCTGGAGTCTTAGCTCAAAATCGTGGATCAGAGGTCTCACAGTGAGACGGGCAAAGATCAAAAACTACAAAAGATGAGCTACGACTGATATAAAGTGTGTGTGATATTTTGGAATGATTAGTGCGATAGTTGAGCCCGGAGACACTGAAGTGCCGTGGTAATGTGTTAGCTTTGGTTGCTATGAAGAGGCCTAAAATGTTCTATTTTTGACTGTTTTATTTAGCGAAAAGGCAAGTAGCTGACAAATTTGTTACTTAAGTTACTTTAGCTAACATGTAAACTAGCTCAAAACATTTTCCTCAACGTAATTCTGTTTCTAAACTTAAAAAAAATAACAAAAGATGACAGACCTGGACGACTGAGGGTTTTCACAGATGTTAAAAAAATAACCTTCCCGTCCCTAAACTTCATCACTTCAAATGCCCCTTTGCAGTAGACTGTCTCTCCTGACCCAATATTCTAGCATTAACCTTTTTTAATCTGTCGCACAACACTAAACACAAGTGCATCAAAATAACAACAGAACTCCATCATAGTCTGGATCATCTCTCCCCTTTTCCCTTTCATTTACTAACATTTGCAAAGTAATAATCAGCACTAGCGTGTAGCACTAGTCATAGCCAACCATCGTAGGGAAACATAACCACAACTGAACTGATCGAGTGCACCATCGCACAGTGCATGTGTGTTGTTGTATGTTTTAAATTCCTCACATCATGTAGTGTGACATCCAGCAATCTTATAAGATGGAAAAATTGTGCGGTGGACACCAGGCTGAAGTGTGTAGCCTACAGTGCAGACCGAGTGCATGTGTGAATGGGGTCTTTGCTGAGTGTTCTGGCATTTTGTACCCGCCAATTTTCTGGGAATTATGTGTGAAAGGGGCTTTTGTAACTTGTATTTGCCAAGTTGAAACAAACAGGTATGCAGTGGAGTAAACAAGAACACATTGCAGCTAATACAGTGCCAATAAATGTTTTCAAAGCCTCCCTCCACAACTGTAAGTGTTTTCAGTTAAGACTTTATAAGACATTGCTCTGATGTTAACTAGTGTTAGTGTGATTGAAAAGACACAACAAGCTGGAAATTCCATACACAGTTAAATAATTCAAGCACCTGTTCACAGCAGAAGTGCAAGTGCCAGGTTTTCATGTTTTTCTAATTATGTTGTTTTGGTGAGGTACTTGTGGTAAATATTTATTATAGCTTTACATCAGTCAAGAGGAAGTTTGCAAAGAAAATTTACAGAAAAAAGTGAAATACCATAAGTAGAGTTCCATCCAAAATGCAGGTTAGTTCAAACTATAATAAAATAATTGTCATATATTATTATGTGTCAAATAATAACTGTTGAGATAAAAATTGATTTTCAGCTTTCTTAGTAGCTTTTATTTCTTCTAGTTCAGGAAAACAAATCTCGCTCTTGGCATACTTCATATTGTAAAAGCAACTATTACTGAATACTGAATGTGGCTGAATGATTTCCTATACATTTTACAAGGTGTTTCATTGGGCGAGAACCATAAAGATATGTTTCTTTATATTACACATATATTATTATGTGTCAAATAATAACTGTTGAGATAAAAATTGATTTTCAGCTTTCTTAGTAGCTTTTATTTCTTCTAGTTCAGGAAAACAAATCTCCTGAACTAGGAGACAATACTTCATATTGTAAAAGCAACTATTACTGAATACTGAATGTGGCTGAATGATTTCCTATACATTTTACAAGGTGTTTCATTGGGCGAGAACCATAAAGATATGTTTCATGCCATGTCATGGTGTGGAACATTCCAGGCAACACTATAGCATCACCATGGTGACAAGCAGGCTACAAGACTGCCCACCAGAAGAATGATATAGTTTACACCTTTATGATCAAGATATTACCTGCTTAACTGTCCCTTTAGAGAAATTTTGCCTCTCCTTAAATTCTGAATGATCAGGCAGAAGCTAGCTAGAGGAATAAATCACAGCACTCAAAACCTTAAAATATTTGTGCTGTGAGATGAAGGTGCAAACTACTGTGTTGGAAATGACTTTTCTGCCTATATCTGTAGATCTGAGAACATTACAATATAGCAACTACACAAATATCACCATTAATGTGCTAATTTGAAATTACAGGGTATGTGAAAGATTAAAAAAAAAATGCATACAATATTATTTATGGTCTTCAAAGCTTTCTGCAAATCTAACCTTGTGCAAATCACGTAAAACGTACTCTTTTGCTTGTAAATGGAGTGATCCCATTCCAGCGAGGGGGAAATTGAATCTCAATTTGGCAGCGGATGAATGGTTACAATCAGGCCATAAACACAGAGTAATACAGTGCAGCTGCAAAAAGGCCAAATTATGATCAAATGCAATGCCATAAAAATTCCACCAGGAAGCATAAATGTACAAGAATTTGGAAATTATTGTTGTCTCCTGGAAATGGGCCAAATAAACACGGTTATGAACAAAAGTAAGTATGTAAAGGTGAAGTAAGGACAGACGAGATGGGACGGGGCACTGCCTTATAGTTTTTTGATGAAAGGTACGCAGATATTCATTGCAAAACTGTACTACATTCTTATCTTGATCTTACAAAAGTGAAGTTAAATGTTCTAGAGCCGTGTGTTGTAGAATAAATAGTAGCTTCCGTTGTAGGGAGTATTATACTTCTGATGACATAGGCCAAGATGACAAGGAATTAACCGGTACAGCACATAAATGGAATTTCTCTAATGCTAACAATTTCTCAAAATTTTACACCAAGTACCACTTAAAAGAACTGTATGTAAGATTTTTATTTTAAATTTCATAAACTTGACCTGTGTGATATGAGGTAAATATGTCAAATATAACTTTTACTGATAATTCTAATGCTGATTTGTAAAACAATGGGCATGATTTCCCATTTATTTATGTTATAATTTAGTGTTTTGGTTCTGAAGACAATTATCCAATCAGAAAGCAGAATGAGCCTCACATGAGTCTTTTCGGTTGCCAGTTTCAATACTGAAATCCAGATGGTTTAAAACTAAAAGGACTGTCTGATCTGAATCATCTCTACCTAAACCTCAGCGCCTGCAGCCAATCATTAATCAATGCTAGAGGTGTCTCTGCAGCTCAGTGTCTGAATTCTGGAGGTTCTGAGCTTTCACATGAGGGATGGCCTGTTCATAGAAGTTCATAATAGTTCTATGCTAGGTCCAGACTAGTGCTTTACCAGGTTAGGGCTATTGATTACCTTTGTGTAATCATCCATTCATTTTCTATTACTAATCAATGGCAGGGTTCATCACTTTGGAGAAGAGATTAACCCAATCACTGGCCTCCTACTCGTGTGTCATCTCCCTAGAACAAGTCCAGGTATCATCCAGCAATAGATGCTTGAGTCACCTTTGCCTCTTCTCTCGGTGTGGAGGAGCATCGGCTTTATTCCGAGCTTCTCACCGTATGTAAGGGAGCATCCAGCCACCCTTGCAGAAAAAATTCATATAATGATTTCTTCTCTAATGTATTGTCTATCAATGTGTCAAAGTTGTGTTTCTCAAATGTGGTACATATACTACTGGTGGTACACTGTCGGCCTCTGGTGGTACACAGAGCCCACTGCAGTTTTTTTTTTTAATTTAAAGACAAATCTGTTATTATCTTTTGGGTCGGTCATTATTTAGAACTATCTTATCGGTTGTTTAGTCTCATTTTAGACCTGGTTTAGCCCTAATTGCCTGATATGGTCCAGGCTTAGATCTGGTGGTACTCGGAAAGCCAAATATTATCTTAAGTGGTACTTGGTGTGAAAAGTTTAAGAAGCAGAGTGTTATAGTATCAATAGTACAAGAGTATATGACTAAAAACAAATTACCAATGCTGTAAAATATGTACATTACCATATAGTCCACTAGATGTCACTACAGGTAAGTTATGGGATATGTATGTAAAAATAAATACTTGACATAGTTTTAAAAAATATATTTGCATAAAAGATTGTAATAATTTCTTGATAAAATTGTGTAAAAAATGAGCTACGGTTTTACATGGGGCTGATTCCAGTTATCATCAATAAGGACCATTGTTTTGTTGGCAACTTTTTAATATAGCACATTATTTTAGGATCAAAAAAGGACACAAAATAAATAAGAATAATAACAGAAATATATAATCACACTGTTGCTATCAGTAAAAGCTATATTTGATTTGAACATGTTTACCTCATACTGGGAACACAAATAAATCAAATGTATGATAAGTCAAGTTTCTTATAAATCAAAATCTTACATAGGTTTTTTTTTTTTTAAGTTAAATGTAAAGACAGTATAAATAAAATATTGATGCCCACCTAAAATAATGGCCTAAGTCATTTTTTCATTTTTCAGAAAACACAAAAAACTAACAATCGAAAACTATACAAAAGATGAGAGATATATACTTCATGTACAAAATGACTTCAAAATGACTAGGGCTGATGACTTTGGCCATTTTTTCACCATGGCCTTGTGACTTGAGCCATTTTAAACAGGACTTAGGCCACATTTTCTAAGTCGCTCTTGACATAGGCAAATAGATTATTTGTTCCATTCAGCTGAGGAGGTTGAAATTTGTACCAGAGGCTGATGGCGCCATGGAGCTCTGATTCATGAAAAAAATAATTTGAACAAAAGAAAAATCCCAAAAATCAAAAATGACTTAGGCCATTATTTTAGGAGCACCTCGCTATGTAATGCTTCAGGTTAAAGTTGACCTTTACTGAAAAATGTGAACTTGGTACTGGGTGATACTGACTTCCTTTTATAATTCAGAAGTGCTGATCAGGTAAAGCACTAGGAAATGTTACTAGATACTTCATGGTCTGACCTTAACGCATTTTGAATAGTGTGTTGTACATTCTTCACAGTTTAAACATATTTCTGTTTGTGCCGTGAAAATTATTTCTTACAGATTGTCTTTAAAAGTGTAGCGTCTTTGCAGCTTGTTGGAGGTAGATTGTTCCTTCTCTTCTGAACCTGTGTGTGGGCAGGCACATTCATACTGTGGCTGTGACGTTGAAGTACATGTGACCTAAAAAAATAAACAAAACATTCACCATACATTTCTGGAATAATATGTAAAATGCGTTGACCTAATGTGACCATTTGTACCTGACTTTTGATGGCGTACAGTTCATTGCGGACCTTCTTGTACTTTTTCTCCAGTTCTAAGTACTTGTGTTTGAGAGCTTCTCTGTCCTTCCTCTCTGTCTGGAAGTCTTCTTTATAAACGTCAGCCTATATAAATCAATGCAATTTCATTCAAAGTTAGTAGTTAGATCATTTCGCTGGAAAAATAACAATTGAATTTACTGTAAGGGTTGTAATCTAATTACAGACTATAACACTTTTATTTGTATATAATTTTGTTATCTCAACCAACTGAATAACTGAACAATATGAGAAGAACACACATTGTATGTAGAAATATGTAGAAAAAAATTGCGCTTCTATCAGGTATATTACTGTTCCACAGTATGAGATTAAACTCTCCATGGAAACAAAAAGGGGGCACTAGGCCAATTTACAGGTCATGTGAATGTTTTGTTTGAAATTAAAGCCTGCAATTGAATCTATAAAGGACTATGGTTAATGTCATACTATGGAACATACCAGACAAAGCAATAAAACTCCATGGAGACGAGGATTGCAGCCATAAAAGTTACATAGTGTATCTTTAACATTTCCATGGAGACAAGCAGGTGCCATCATAAGTTACATACTGCACCTTTGAAAAACATGTTCCTTATTCCTCAACTTCTACATTATTATTCCTCATGTTTCTTCTTTACAAGGTAAATCTTGACCTAAATCAACACTTCAGTAGATTGTTAGAACCACTATTCAAACCCTAGCATTAAAGCAGTTTAAAATCTTGTGTTATGGCTTTGCGTAAACTTATGTTTTGAAAACCCCTATTTTGCAATATCTTGTCCAAAGTACAAACAGTTCAATGTAATCTGACCTACCTGGTGTTTCCATAATTCTTGTAGTGTTTCAGTGCTCATTTCCTGGGACGAAGTTGTCACGAGTACTTCCTTCAAAGCCTGGTAAAAACATTGAGTAAATACTTCAAACTATGCACATGCTTTTTTACTTTTTTTTTACTTCCTTTGTCTGAACTGTCAACTGACCTTGTTTAGCCTCATAATCTCTGCATTCTGGTGCCGCCACCTTCTGGCCAATGCCTGGTTTTGCTCCTGTAGTTGTCTTGCTTCACTCTGGGCTTTCACCAAACCATCACCACTTCCTGTCTGAATGATAACATGTTTAGTCATATGCAATAAAGATTGACATGTGCTATGGAAAACGCCTAAAAATTACTCACTGCTATTATCTTATCCTTGAGAACATTGAGTTTACAAACGTGAGGATGATTTTCTGCACTTGGGTGTTGGTGATTCTCATGAGGTAATGATGTCTTTAGGTTGTGGAGCTATGTTGAGAGAGGAAAGACAACTTATATTAATATTGCATAGAACAGTAAGTTTTCATTTACAAATGTTGAAGTTTTTTAGGATTACTAAATAGTGCTGTCACGATACTAAGGAATGGAGACAGTACTCAGTACCGATTCTAATACCACAGACTCAGTACTCAATACCGATTCTGATACCACAATGATAATAAAAAAATCTCTTTATTTAGACAGTAATGTCATTTTCAACATTAAATCGTAGTATTTTCTTTAATATTACCATGTGGCCTTATATCTGTGTAATTCCTCATTTGTCCAGGTATGTTCCACAGTGGTCCATGGGTGTATACTAGTCTATACTTGTTCTGCTTCTCAAGGCATTTTTGAGCACCCGTAATAGAATAAATGCAAGATAGAAGATACATATAGGCACATTCCATTCAAAGCAATAACATTTCCATGGTAGCTGACTCCAGAAAAGTTACATAGTGCACCTTTAATGTCTTTGAATTGTAATTTAAGTGAGAAACCCATAGCATCTCACCACTAATTCATATAGCAGTAAAATGAACATTGTCACTAGGGTTGTCAAAAGTATTGAAAAATCAGACACTAATTTATACTAAAACTAGTATTTAAACTAGATACTCATTTGAGCAAGTATCAATACTAAAAAAGTTGCATCCATAGGACAGAAATAAACCTTTTCTGAATAGCTTTAGAATGATCTTGAGCTGTATCAGAACAAGTGTAAGACCACATAGACTAGTATACACCCATTACAGGGAGATTACACAAATATAAGACCACATGGTAATATAAAAGAAAGTACTATAATTTAATTAGAAAATTAGTCTATTGTCTAAATAAAGAGTGTTTTTATTATCATTGTGGTATTGGCATTGGTATTGAGTATGAAGTCTATTCCTTAGCATTGAAATCAAGTTTGAAATTTTAGGAATGTGACTACACTAATTCTAAATGTTAAAAAATATGAGATTTGTTATTTGTGTATTTCCTTTTTTGCAAATTTATTGTAAAAATACCTTATAATCAGTACTGCAATACCATCTGTGCCTTTATCTGACTTCATAAACTACTGAACTAAACTTTATGTTTTAGTACTGTCTGAAAGCAGCCATGTCACTTACTATACACGTTCTCTATAAATCTATTTTAATATTGCGTAGTCACACTTTCACACTCAGTTCTCACGGTCCAATGCTTTTTCTCACTGTACCACAAATTCTTACAATCGTGACCAGTGCAGTTCAAAAACTTCATGACATAACAGTAATTCTTCTCAAACTTCCTATGTGGTTATCTTTTCTCAAAACAAACTCTAAATATTTACCTTATCTTTGTAATACTGCACCATGACTCGATACTCCTTTGCCCACCTCTCGTTTATGGAAAGTAGCTGAATCAGACAGAAAAACTTACAGTAAGTATTTGTAGTAGTATTTTTGTTGTTGTTGAGTAAGTATGAATATTTGAAAAACTCACTTCTTGTTTTTGCATTTCCAAAATGCGAATCTGCTCTTTCATTGTCGCAGTACTCCCTTCGTCCTAAGAGACATATCAAATGTGTTAGTTTTCATATCAAATTTTAAATTGGTATTATTCTTAATCTTTTGACTAAATTTTTTTAATAATTAATTTTATTTTAAGTCAAGGCTAGTCAGGTAAATGTATATTTCTAACCTAATATACTAATATACTTTTTATTCAGTTTTATTCTAGATTTAGTCCAGTCCCCATGCAATCTTACCCATTAGGGTTGTCAGAGTATCAAATACGAATCAATACTAAAACTAGTATCAAAACTAGATACTCATTTGAGCAAGTATCGATACTTAAAAAGTCACATTCACAGGACAGAAACGAACCATTCCCGAAAAGCTTTAGAATGATCTTGAGCTGTATCGAAACAAGTGTAAGATCATGTAGACTAGTATATGGTTCACTATGGCACATATCTGTACAACGGGGTTTTAATGTTGAAATAAAGAGTGTTTTTATTATCACTGTGGTATCGGAATTGAGCTGTTCATTTCTGTTTGTTATTATTAGTTTTGGATTACTTTTCATCAGCAAAAAATATAATGGCAAAGAAACTATGATGAAATATCTGACTTAACCAAATTAACCTTGTAACCTGAATTTAACTGTGCCATGAGAATGTATGTTTGTACTTCCTTTTACATATTTGTGGAAGTTTTGCTCTGGTTGGGTTCCAGTAATGCAATGTGGATGTGAATGTGGTGAGTGAGCTGGCGGTGTGTGATCATTAGGCCAACAGTGGGTATGTTCCAAAATTGCGTGATTTGGACTTACCTGTGTGTTTTCCAGAAGATGGTCTGGACCTTGAGCAAAAGTGTTCATGTTCTTTGGAGAGGAGCGGTTCAATACACATGCCTCCAATCTGAAGATGAAGACATTTTAATGAAGATATTGACAAAGCATAAACTAATATATTGTGAATTAAAATTATATCATGAAATTGGCTTTGAGTGACATAGGGCTGTTAAAAAAGTTGATAAGTGCATTATGGAAAATTGCAACTAAATGTTTCCAGAAATAGTGTTTCAAGGACTTGGTTGGAACAATTGGTCCTACTTATGATTATTACAGGAATAGGCAGGCTACAGAAGAGATAATATGGCTAATATTAAAAAACAACTGGGTTGTATCCCTTGACAAATATGAGGTGCCATTAAAACACAATAATAGCAGGGTAAAAGCAAAAGAAAACATAAATATGGTTATTAAATGATAGTTATTGATGGACAGATCACTTGATTGTGGTGGTGTGTGTGAGTGTTGGTGGTCAGAAGAGGAAATGGTGCAGATTGACAGTCTTGCTCCTGGGCAGCTGTACCTACAATAGTATCTTGCCACCACTGAGTGTGGAATGAATGAATATTGCAGGTTTATATGCCATTTCTATCCTACTATGCTATCAAGTGTTGACACCACTTTTGGCTTCACTAAATATTATATTTTTAAATATAGCCAATTCCAAGGACAGGTCCATGGAGCCAGAAAGTCTTTGAAACTACAAAACAAAGATGTCATGACCATAATGTCACGACCATTTGTTGTAAAGAGGATGGAGCATTATGACATAATAATCAGTGTGGTTTTAATTTTACCTGTGGGTGGTGGGCAGTGAGGGATACAGTCTGTTCACCTGTGCACCAGTCTGTGAGCTCACTGTGTCATCCTGAAAAGACAATACAAGTGCATCTTTACAAACGAAAGTAAAGAATGTGCAATTAAAATAAATAAATATATAAACATAGAAGGAAGTTTAGAACAATAGGACATCTGGTCTTTGATGCTGGTATTTTACACTTTCCCTGGGGACTACTATTAGAAAACTAGCTGTACAGCTAATACTGGCACATTTACAGAAATGCTTATTCATTTGCGTTAAAATAAACCAAAAAAATAAAAATAAAACAAATTAAAAGTTCATAAAAAGATGAACTTGTTTTTTCACATTGGTTCTCCATTTTTGTAGGAGTGTCTATAGCCATTCAATCAAATGTATATATTTGATTGTTAATATCGCATAAAAATCTAATAACAAAACTTTGCATGGAGAAAATCACTTGCCAAAAGATTTTGCCAATAGTTATAATATAACATTACAACGTTTAATTTTGAAAGAGTAAAAATGTAGTCTATGGGGTATTTATGCTAATTTGTAATCATTTTCATTTTGACTGACTAATTTCCAAATTGTGGCAAAAAACAAGATTGCACATGCTAGTTAATGTCAGCTAGTCAATGCTGTAAGTGAGAAACCATGACATTAAATTATCGATTATATAAGATAATTTATAGGAGCTCGACAGTTTGAGAAACATTATAATAGTACAGTAGCAGTAGTAGTACTAGTAGTAGTAGTAGTAGTAGTAGCAGTAGTAGTAGTAGTAGTAGTAGTAGTAGTAGTAGTAGTAGTAGTAGTAGTAGTAGTAGTAACATAAACTGCTTTTTAATAAGCCTATCACAATGATCAATTTAACACAGGTCATTTTTTACCGCAACCTTAGAAATAATTCGTCCATAACTTACATAAATAAAATCTAAGCTCACCATGTGCTGTTGTTTTGCTGTTTCCTCTGCTGCACGTTTCTGTTCTCAGCTGTTGAGATTTACCTAACGCCTTTTGCCTCGAGCCTGGGTTTTATGCGGAGGCGTGTGTGACGTAATGACGGTAAAACCCCCGTTGTCCAATCGGGTGGCGGGGTTCCTTGTCGCGAGCGGCGGGCACTTGGCGGGCTTTATCGAAGGAAAGGAAAGTCCGCGTGACTGATGTGTGCGGCGCGAGCGGCGGTTGGACGGGGCACTTCTGGCATGTTACGAGCGGCTAACGTTGAGTAACTGAAAATGACCCAGTAAAAAAAATGACACATTGAGTCAGCAGTTTGTACAGGCGTGTGCTCCACTCCATAAGCCAATACATGCCTAGTCGATACGTTTCCTTTTCGTTTCCTCTGCTTTAGCCTTTCTTAAGTCTGTGTTAGGAGTGGCTCATAAAGGGTTATTTCCCCATTCAATAAGCTAGGTATGACTAAATGGTACGTAGCCTATTGTGCAAGATCAAGTCAAGTAACAATTAACTTGATTGATCCACTAGGGAAATCAATAGGCTACTTAAACACAGTAGCACACATTCACATTACAATAAATAGGCTATAATATGTTTCTCAAACTGTGGAGCTCCTTTTAGTGACTATTAAAAGTCGATTTTGTCCACATTTTTTTTTCTCTTTTTTGTTAGCCCTGGTTTGGAACTAACCTAGCTACTAGCAATGGTGTACAGTAATTCAGTTTGAGACCTGTTTAGCCCCATTTTAGCCCTGTAATAGTTCTGTTTTAGAGAGAAAATATAACCTACTAGATCAGGGGTGTCCAAACGTTTCTCATTAAGGGCCACATATATAAACACAGACAAAGCTAAGGGCCGATTGAGGACCATAGACTAGGTTATTGGGTATCTGCATTATTATTACAAGTTAGACTGAACTACTAGACCTTTATTCATCTTTACATCCTCAACGGGAAACATTAAATATTTGGTATGGGCTTGTCAAAGTAGATTTTCAGAAATGTACAATAAAAAGTACTGTTTAAAGTAATATGGGCCAAGCTTGAGGGCCAAGAAAAATTGGTCTGAGGGCCAAATTTGGCTCCCGGGCCACAGTTTGGGTATGCCTGTACTAGATGATAGGTCTACAGTGTGAAAAGTTTGACTGGCACTGTGCTAGACCAGTGGGTCATTTTTTGTCCCGAGTACTCATTATATTGGTGTATTTTAGTAGTCAAATTATAAATCTGTAGTCCTATTTTCTTGTTTGAATGATATGGATGTCCAAAATAGCCAACTTTTACAAAAAAAACAAAACAAAAACAAAACATTATTAAGGTTGTTAAATGTAGGTTACCAAACAGAACATTGTGGCCTATATTCAAATACTGTTCGACTCCATCTTTCTTCTAAATCCGAAATTGTTCCAAGTACTCCTGGTGTGTGCTCTCACTATCTCTGGATGAAAAACACTGTTCTATCTGACTAAACATAATTAGGCATAATAAAACTACCTCGCTACTGTGGTACTAAAAACAGCTAAAGCAAAGATTAGCTATAGCCTTTGTTAGGTTAATGAAACTATGATGATAGGTCACTACAAAACCACTGTCATCCTGGTTTGTTAGGATGATCCTGATTAAGAATTGAACCAATAACAAGTTTTATAATATATTGTAGGCTTTATAGATGAAAATAGGTCTGCAGCAATGAAAGTTTTTTATTTGTATTTTTTTTTTTTTTTTTTTTTTGACATTGTAGCTAAGACACTTTATGTTAATATCAACAATACATTCATTAAATACTAAACTTGTTTTTTCAGTCTTCAAGAAAACTATAGGCTTAATTCAGCTTATGTTCAATTATCTACGAGTCTTTAGGGAAATTCCCAAAGATTTTTAAAAAATTCTATAACTACGCATTGTGCATCATTTCTGCTTGTAACTGTATTTTTACCTTGTGTCATTCTTATTTACCAGCACCGAGCTTACAAATTTTTGATTCTGTTTCTGTAGCCCTACCTCAAAACTTGTAGTATTCTCGAGGGCGGATACTGTGAGTAATATGAAAGCCTACAAAATGAATTTAACCATGCAAATTAACCTAACCTAACCTCTGGGAAAGTCACACTTGTGTTTAACCGTATCATCTGAAACAATCTGTACAACAGCAGCTTTTCTGAACGCACTTGACTCACAGAGGCTGTTTCAAGGAAGAGGCGCTGGGGGAAATCACGTCACTCTTCCAGTAGCACCATGGTCTGTATGAACACTACAAACAACACGAACTACAGGCAGGCCTACTCAAATGACTGCTCAAGTTTATATTTGTGTGTTTTGTGTCATTGTAATAAAAATGATAAATGTTGTAAATGACTGAATAGTTTGGCAATCTTTAATGCATTTAAATGTGAAACAGACTTGGTAATAAGAAGTTATGACAGTAAGACAGTAAGTATTTATAGATAAGTACATTAAGTAAATTCTAGAGGGGACATCACCTGCATGATTCCATCGAAATAATTCTCCATGGATATAGATACGTTTTATGCTATAATGTGGAAGATTATGACCAAACAAAACTTTTTCCATGGAAACAAGCAGGAGGGAGAGTCAGGTGTGTGGAGATGCAAGCCCACTCACAATAAGGACACAGGTTTTTATACATTTTTCAGTGCAATAAACACAACCCCCATGAAGGCAAGCAGGTGGCGATACTAGATCAAATTACAGGTCACAGTAAGAATGCATGTTTTCTAAGGTATTTTTAATGATAAAAATACTTGTATTTTAGTAGGTGATTAGTGTGAAGGAGATATTTTGATATGTTTTGTCATTGTAATATTCATATTTCTAGGAATTTTAAATTGTAATTGATTCAGTAGTGATTTAGGAAAGTAATCTGTAATCTCCAATAATGAAAAATACTTATGACACTGTATTTATGTTTGGACTTACTTACGGGAAACAGCGTAGCTATAGCACTGTAATTGCACAATAAAAAAATGTTTGAAAACTTTTCTGGTGTGACCTATTATGGTATTGCTTTGCTTGAAATGTTCCAAAGTATGGCATTGAACTACTATCTCCATGGAGACAAGCTGGTGGCAGTACCAGACTAAATTACAGGTTAGATCTGTTGAGAGGCAACCCATATTACAAGGTATTTCCAGTAATAAAAAGACCTGTGATAAAAAGTTACACAGTGCATCTTTAAGAATATAGCATATATAAAATAAGCAATACTTCCTAATTAAATGCAAAATATAGTTCAACAGATGTATGGCTTTTTTTTTCTTTAAAGGCAGAGTTTTTGCTGAAGTTCCAGTTTCATTGACCAGATGTTGTGGCTTTCAGTTGGGATGTACAAAACTGCCACCGTGACCTAATTTTCTTACAGGAAAACATCTGCTCTATTGGATCTTGTGTAACAGTATTTACTCAACAATATGTACATAATTTGACAATCAGCAGTACTGACTACAGTAAGAAGTTTTTGTTGACTTGTGGTAAATGATACGTAATGAAAAAGTAAGAAATATAGCCAAGTAATTGTATTGTTCCATAAAAAAATAAGTCTAGCTGAATTTAAAGGTGCACTTCGTAACTTTTGTCGGGGAGAATTCACTACATTCTTATTGCCAAGAATGTTCTACATTATGGCATTAAAAACCTACACTCACCTGAAGGATTATTAGGAACACCATACTAATACGGTGTTTGACCCCCTTTCGCCTTCAGAACTGCCTTAATTCTACATGGCATTGATTCAACAAGGTGCTGATTCATTCTTTAGAAATGTTGGCCCATATTGATAGGAGCATCTTGCAGTTGATGGAGATTTGTGGGATGCACATCCAGGGCACGAAGCTCCCGTTCCACCACATCCCAAAGATGCTCTATCGGGTTGAGATCTGGTGACTGTGGGGGCCATTGTAGTACAGTGAACTCATTGTCATGTTCAAGAAACCAATTTGAAATGATTGGAGCTTTATGACATGGTGCATTATCCTGCTGGAAGTAGCCATCAGAGGATGGGTACATGGTGGTCATGAAGGGATGGACATGGTTAGAAACAATGTTCAGCCCGTGGCATTGAAACGATGCCCAACTGGCACTAAGGGACCTAAAGTGTGCCAAGAAAACATCCCCACGCCATTACACTACCACCACCAGCCTGCACAGTGGTAACAAGGCATGATGGATCCATGTTCTCATTCTGTTTACGCCAAATTCTGACTCTACCATTTGAATGTCTCAACAGAAATCGAGACTCATCAGACCAGGCAACATTTTTCCAGTCTTTAACTGTCCAATTTTGGTGAGCTCGTGCAAATTGTAGCCTCCTTTTCCTATTTGTAGTGGAGATGAGTGGTACCCGGTGGGATCTTCTGCTGTTGTTGCCCATCCGCCTCAAGGTTGTGCGTGTTGTGGCTTCACAAATGCTTTGCTGCATTCCTCGGTTGTAATGAGTGGTTATTTTAGTCAGCGTTGCTCTTCTATCAGCTTGAATCACTCGGCCCATTCTCCTCTGACCTCTAGCATCAACAAGGCATTTTCGCCCACAGGACTGCCACATACTGGATGTTTTTCCCTTTTCACACCATTCTTTGTAAACCCTAGAAATGGTTGTGAGTGAAAATCCCAGTAACTGAGCAGATTGTGAAATACTCAGAATACTCAGTCTGGCACCAGCAACCATGCCACGCTCAAAATTGCTTAAATCACCTTTCTTTCCCATTCTGACATTCAGTTTGGAGTTCAGGAGATTGTCTTGACCAGGACCACACCCCTAAATGCATTGAAGCAACTGTCATGTGATTGGTTGATTAGATAATTGCATTAAGGAGAAATTGAACAGGTGTCCCTAATAATCCTTTGGTGAGTGTATATCCATACAGCCATACGAGGTCTGAGAAGATAAGAATACATGTTTTTTAAAGTATTTTTTGCAATAACAACAACCATAATGAAATAAATACTATAAAGAGTAAGTCCACGTAACATTTCAGGTAAAGAAATAACAAGCAGGTGGTGGATTCACTGAGCAGAAAAGTTACAGAGTGCCACTTTAAGTCACACAATTATGTTTAAAAAAATAGACATGTAACTGATTCATTTATGGTCAAATTTATTATAGTATAGTATGTAACTTAATATATACTATAGCATACTGTTTTACCAGTATTTGGCAAATAGAGACCTATGATGGAAGTCTATAGTTAGTTTTTAATATTAATGACATTTTATCTCCCTGTTTACCATATATGTTTTTCTTTTGTCATAGATCAATCTGAACTCATCACTGTTTTCCAGAAAAGGTATATGCTAATTAGAAAGAGTAGTTTTTTTGGGGGGCGCCTTGATGTTCATAACAAAACAAGCTAACATGTGGTGCAGTCCTGGTGACTCAAGCCGTGACGCTGGTTTCCGTCATCACAGAACTCATCTCAGCATTTGTTGTGGTTTGACCAAAGGGGCCTTTTTCATGTCACACAGACACATGTACAGGGGCTGAATGGGTTAAACAGTATAAGGTCACCCACAGTATAAGGCGACATTACTGTTAGCTGTGACAAAGCACCCATAAACAAAAAGGAAAAAGCAGAGGCGCTCCCATGCTGTGCAAATACTTCCTACATCGAGAACAGATTTTGGTGATCTCATCATTTTAGACCTGTTCTGGTAATATAAGTTTCAGTGTGAACAAGTGAAAGTGAAATATAGCTAGTTAAAAAGGGGATATAGTATGGTATGTAGTATTTTTCCATGTATAGCTATACATGAAAAACTGAAGTATCTTAAACTCTTAGAATAGTACACAGAACCCAATTTGTAAGTCTATTCTTTTTTAATAATATCTTTGACATAGCATCATTTATATTGGCAGGTAAAAACATAGCAGTAGAAGTATTCGCTACACAGTTAAAAAGTCTAAAACCTTTCCCCATTTCACCCAAAATATAAAAGTGCATAATTATAAACTTAAAATGAAAACACTTAACCTATTAGAAAACAATAACATGTAAAAAGTACAGTTTGGTAAACATTTGGTTAGTCCTTTCACCAACAGGATCCACAGGGCTTATGTGGCTGTAAGGCACATTCTTGTATCTGTGATCTGCAACAAAAAGAAATCAAATATTAATACATCTACAAAATATTATTGATAGCTCAGAATCAAATGGGGTAAGGCATTATAGTGGCCACCAATAATAACAGCTCTGACCATATAATGTATGAATGTAGTAAAACAATAATAGACATTAATGTAAACATTTGTGTTATGTCAACACTGCCATAAAACAGATATTGTGAGATATTGTACTTGACTATTCTGGTGAAGTCAGCCAGTAGCCAAATAAGGGCCTTTTTTCCACCTTGTCAAAATATTTTGGTTTATCAAATTTAAAATAGGCTAAAGGGCAAATTACATAGATTAAATATAAATATATACTTTGTAAAAACAGCTCAAAAAGAGACTGCTGTGTGCTGTCTGTTGTTTGTTATCTGCATTGAATTATAATGCAAGACTCAGGAAGTGCACTGTTAGTATACTAATGTTTGTTAGCATTACAGTGACATAAGTGAGGAATAAGTTTGGGCCACTAAAAACGGGCACAGCTTCTTTAACGAGGCTTAAGACCTCTATATTGTGAAGTATCAATATTTTTTCACCACATGATTTCTTATTATAATTTCTTATCAGACAACATCATCACACTATTCCACATATGAATGGCTTTTCTAAAGCTGTTCCACCACAAAACAGGAAACTCGACTTCATGCTTCGGGGTTTAAATAAAGTACAGACTGACTGTCAGAATTTCAGCAAAGTTTTGAGTAAAAGAACAGAAAAGGGAACTCGTTCCTGCAAATTGTAGAGTACTATTATTTTGTTTAACCTTTAACCTTAGAAGTTTCATTAAGGTTCAGAATTTGTTCGACAGGAAGTATAGACCCCAGATAAAATTTTGAGTTTGTCACCCTCTGCTGGCAACATGGAACACAGACTACTATTTAAAGTGCATGCTGACAGGTTACAGTACTCATTTCACTAAATATAGTTAATATTGTTATATTTTAAGGGAGACACTACAGGGAAAACTACTTTTTTCATTTTTTGGTCAGTTTGTTCTCTCACCCATTAGGATCAGCCCTCAAAATAGTACCCAGGTACCATAAACTTTCCAATATTTTACTAAACAAGATTTGTATGCATTGTACAAAAGGAAGCTTTAATAATAATAATAATAATAACAATAATCTTTATTTCTATGGCACTTTTCTGAACAAGTTCCAAAAGATTTACTCACTCTGGCACCTCCTGGCAGCTGTAAGCAATGCCCTGAGCTAGCTCCTTCTGCAAGTTCTTTAAAGATGGATTGGCACAGTCTGATCTGAAAAAAAAAAAAGTAAATAAAATAAGCACAACTTTGTCACCATTCAAAGTATGCTTTGTTTATTAGTACTGAAAATTAAACTTACACTTCCTTCTCTTGTGTGACCAGAACAACCTTTAGGCTCTTCATGATGGCTGGGTTAAAATTCTTTACCTCAATGCTCGCAAATATACTGAAATAAAAACAAATAAATAAAAATCAAGCAGTATGTAAATGAATAACTGACCTCATATGTGGTCATGTTATGTGAGGTGTACCTAGTCGGATTGAAAGGAACCGCGATAGATCCATTTAACATAACAGAGACACTGCCACAGGCCACTTGTGCGTACTGTGAACAGAAGTGAATACAAAAACTTGTTAAGTGCCAGTAAATACATTGCATTAAGAGACATTACAGCCAAAACTCACTAAGATTTTTTTTTTTCCAGCCCAGATTAAATAAACATTCATCTGAAAAAGTCTACACACAAAATGCTTTTATGGATTCATTAGATTTTAAAGGGCCTGTACCTAATTTCAAACCAAGAGTCAAGAACACGTTTTAGTTCAAACTTTTAGCCTCGCCCATTCCTCTCTACCACTGGTATACTGCACCAAGAAAGTGTCTGGCTCTTTTAGGGGATCCGGATCTTTTAGATCCATTAATTTCAAAGAGCTGTTCAAAACGGGCTCTTTTACTATGTATTTATATGATAGAAGCCAATGTGAGAACTCGAGAACTTAATTACAAAATAATCACTGAGAGAAACGACTAAGGCTCAGATGTGTTTAAAATGATTCAAACTGAGAGTGGGAGAGTATTTACCCATTGAAATTATGAATAATCTAAATACAACACTCCACTACAAAAATAATAGCTACTACAATAATAATAGTTACTATTATAGTACTACTATTATTACTATTAGAGTAATAATAGTTATTAGGAAGTCAAATTGTTGTTATTTTATGCACAAAGCTCTCACTCGTGTCGCCTGCTGTTGGTTCAGCGTTAATCGGTATAAAAATACACATTTTTTACATATTGCCCTAAGCATAATTCCTGCAGTGTCATTAAAGACGGAATGATTTTTTTGCTGTAGTTTCCCCAGAGCAGAATTGTGTGTGATAATGATAGGTCAGATGGCATTCCAAACACGAGCAGCTCTTCTCTTTCCTCCGCACAACAGGAAATATGATTTTGTGCCTCAGGCTTAAATCAAGTACATATTTACATTTTTTGTGTTCTGCAAAGTTTTGAGAAAAAGACCACAAACATTTTACAAACTAAATCAATGCTACACTATATTTTTAAGTTTCTTAAAAAGTCACCACAATGTTTTTATCTTTTGAAATGCCTTTTTGGACACTTTTACACTTGAAATAATGGATAAGGATAATTTGTAAAGCACTATTCTTTTGTTTATTGTACAATTTATTCTAATTAATTTAATTTAATTAGAGGTCCCATAAGCTTCAGAAGTTATTCTACAGAAACTCGAGGTCCCAGATCAAATTTTGAGTTTGTCGCCCTCTGCTGGGTATGTAACATATAATGAATGTTTTGTTACTGTTATTTTAAAGCAGAACTATTATGCAAAATTGATTTTTCTGAGCTCTTAACCATGTTATAGATGCCTCCCCTTCTCATTTCCCCTCTCAAAGTTGTTTTTGAAGCATTTCATGCATGTTTGAGCAACCTTTAACAGCTTATTTTAAAACTCTATTTTACAAGTGAACTCCTGTTTTCACTGCCATTTGTTTATGCCCACTGCTCGTTCTCCAGTTTTATTTTCTTAATCAGTCCTACGCATAGGATTCGACAGTGTTGCATAGTGTGATCTGTAGCTATCCAGTGGAGGTGCTAACAGCTCCACAACTCTCTGTTGTGATGACGTTTACGGCAAAGTCAGCTCCTATTGGACACCACAGTTTTCTAAGTCAGCTGACTTGTTTTTTTTATTAAGTCATTTTAGATTATTATTAATAGAATACTGTGATTTAAAATGTGCAAATTATAACATAACGATCCACGTGTCATAGATTATGACTATATAGCAGACAAGCACAACATGTCTTTGCCTAGTTTTTCTTTCTGTTTGTAATTTACTTCCTGGTTGGACATGGTATCATTCCACTGGATGGCATATCTACCTTCCAAGATAACATGCAAACAGATGAGGAGGTTCAGTCAGCATCAATGGACCATCACAGCTGCTGCCCTTTGATGCCATGCCCTTGTTGGCTACAATGGGTGATCTACTGGAAGTTACAGGTGAAAATGGAGATGTTGGAGATGTTTCCCAAAGTGACTTGTTCAAACTAGTAGAAGAGGTAAAGTCTCCATTGGAAACTAAATAAATATCTACAGAGCCTCAGGAAATGGTATTGGAATGTCCACAAAAATTCATTTTGAAAGTCACCTGCAGTAATCCAAGAACAGGTACCTGATGTCACCCAGGACATCACATTCCTAACTAACATAAATGACCAAATGAGTCACAAGAGAAGGAGGTCCAACAGAAAGTGATAGCCAGTGATGGACGGTGCGAACCTAATCCAACCACCACTCACCAAGAGGAGTCTGAAGATGTCGGCAGCCTGAGTCAGGCTGAAGAAATCAGAGCAGGACTCCACCAGCACCATGTGAAAATGCACATGAGCCAGAGGACAACAGGGAAGTGAGTCCAGCTAAAGAAACTCCACATCAACAAACAGATGAAACATCCACTGTTCTAAACACCATAACAGAGACAAGCAAAACGCCTCCACCCCCCTGTGGACATCCAAAGCCCTACACCCTTACACAGGCTTGTGCAAAAAAATCTTTAAAATGTCCAAAATCCACAGTGTGAGCATAGCATGATGGCTGTTGAGTTGCACAGAAAAAAAATCAAGGAGCACCTGATTGTTGATGGAGATGATGATATCCACTTTGAAGACTTGCACAAAAATGGCAAAAGAGTCTCCAAAGAGTATGGTTCCCCTAGCGCCCTCCTGAGGGCTGTTTCGGCATCAGATATTGCACCTTTGGAAGCAGCCGTTGTGACCCATCTTAGTAATGAGCTGAGAGTATTGTACACCCAAGTCGACCCTGTCATGATTCTTCTCCAGGCTGAAGAGGGCATTTCAGTCGGCCAGCAGTGCAATACAGATGTGGAGGACTGTACATTAGGGCCATAATTTGATAATCTGCATTTAGAAACATTTTGATAGAAAGAACGTTTGCGTTTAAGAACGTTGCTTATATAATATATCTGTACTGGGGTAAGACAAATTTTCATCAAATACATGGGAAAAAATCACATACAGGGCTTTTAACATCTAGGAACAGAACACTATAGAGTAAATTGGCATAGCATTTTAGCCATGCATCTAACAAAATTAGGCTAAAACTGAATTCAAATTTTCGGCCAAAGAATCCAGTCTGAAAGAATCCAGCAGCTCCTTTGAGGAGTGGGCTGCTATAGACTCAGGAGGGTTTCCATAGAAACACACAAAGCCTCATTGAAAAACCTGGAACAGTGACTTTGACTTTTCTTTTGACTGTAATAAACTTTCCTTAAACTCGTGGCTGTTTTGAATATCCCAAAACTACGGATGTTAAGGAGAAATGAACTTACTGACTCTGAAGCTTTGCTCCAAAAAGAGCTAACTGTATTATTCACACAGTCTGTCCATCCCGGACAGCCAGAGGTGAAGGTGTCTGCAACAAAACACAGTAAGTAGTAAACACAGTACTCACCAAGTTAGACAAACCTGTTATACTTGGCCCTATCACAATATGTTGAAGTACAATATACTACCGAAAATACTGCAATAAATGACAATCACAATCACTCTAAAACTAGATAACTCAAGTAAACCATTTGAAAATTAACAAGATTATAAATAAACTGAGCAATAAAACAGTATGTAGCCTCTGAGCTACAATCATAGCTGAACCGAGACAGCACATACAAGGACACATACAATACAGTTTTTCTCATTCCCAGTATATGTCTCATGCGAAACCTTACTTACTGAAGTAGCACCTACTGCTACTTGCTTGCCTGCAAGTGCTAGGATGCAATGTTTGAACACATTAATCTAATTGTGCATGACCTCCCTTTAAGTCATTATTTTGTGTGTGTAATTTTGTGTTATTTCTAGATATTTTAATTATTCAAACTTCTACAATTCTGTTCCTAGCAAATACAAGTGTGTTTGCTGGTACAGTAGCAAAATACTACATTCTGTTGTAAATAAACACCTAAATAAAGTCTATTTGTGTTGGTTTGTCTATAGTTTCAGATGCAATAGTGTTAAGTTAGTCTGTGTTTTCACTGTATAAGCAAAATAAGAAATACAAAAATAAGATTTGAAGAGTAGTAGTAGAGTAGTAGTAGTAGTCAAACCTGCTGTAACCTGAGCAGTGCTTCCATTGACCAATAATCTCAATTACACTTTTTTTTTGTAAACCTGTCAGTAAGTCAGACTATTGAGTTAAAGCTCTCATTATTTACATTACAGGAAATGTGTGCACGGCTAGATACTGAGGTTAACATATCTTTTAGTTATTTAAACATCCTTGTTTGGAGGTCATGGTTGCAGTTTTGCTGAATTCCATTAAAAATAAACTGATAACGCACCCTGTTTTTCATTGTTTTCAAAAATGAGAATAAGCTTTATCCTTGGGACCAATCATCATCTTTAAGTTCAAATGCTTCTCATGTCTCTCTGCTGTCCTTCAACCACAATTTCCTTTGAGGAGTGCAACAAATTTACTTTTACTTTTGCTTGCATATCGTGATGATGTGCAAGTTAAAGTGCATAAACGTTTACATAAGACTTGTCACAGATATGTCATTGATTGTAATAATGCTAGTTCTAGATATTGTTATACTGACAATAGCCAACACTAGTATTCCATTCCACTCTGAGGTTCGAGTGCTTGCTAGTGATTTTTATGATAGTAAGTAGCACTGCAGTAAAAAAAATATCTTGTAGCTACCAGCATATCTTGCTCTACCACATGAACTAAGATCTGACAAACAACCGTGACTGACAGCTGCGCAAGAGGTGGTCAAAGGTCGTGGTTAATTTATGATATGAACAGCTTTTAAGGGTGAGGTCAAGGTGCATTTTATTGTCCCTGTAGGGAAAGTTGTCCAAACCCAAAACCTTCTTGTCGTGAGGCCAATCAAGCACTATAAGCATGAGATATATGTAGTTTTCACATATTTAGACATTAGGTCATCAAAATCATACAGGTGAGAAAAAAACAAAACAAAACGAAAGCCACTCTTTGTCAACAAACTCATTTTCTTTCAGTATGATGGGATTTTCAGTAAACATGTCCAATACTTTTCCCCATCATTTTAAAGGACTCATGTTACGCTATTTTCTGATTTATGTTATAATGTTAGCTCATCACAAACAGACCTGGTTTTGTGTTTTGCTTCATTCACACAAACCCCTTCTCTCAAACTGAAAAAAAAAACTCTGTTCCACCTTGTGATGTCATGTTGTACTGCAGGAAGTGCTACACTGTGTTTTTAAACTCCAAACACCTTCACTAGAATCATTTGGATGATTTCAACCCTGGAAATGCTAATCTACTGAACTAAAGGTAAAAGGTGCTGTTATCTTGAACACTATCACTACATGACATCACAAGGTGGAACAGAGCACTCTGAGCTTTGGAGATGTGGACAGACTAATAATAAAGTGTTACTCAAACATGTGTGAATCAAACAAAATGCAACTCCAGGTAAATTTTTGAGGAGTTAACAACATTATAACAGGACTTAAAGCTTACAAGAGTCCATTGTTTATAATATAGGACTTTAAATGATAAAATATGACATAATTACTAAATGTAACTGGAAATCTGTTTTTTAATTTCTTTGCATATGTGGATTACTTGTTACCTTAATCTGGTGAGAATTTCATGCATGTAATATAGTTTTTCTCACCACTGCTGCCCTCCTTGCTGCACCAGGTCAACTCGTTCAGCACCGTTCCCAAAAACGTGTCCTCCATGGTGATAAAGCAGTCTCTCTTTGAGGTTAAATCATGGACCACATCCTTTGTTTTGCTCCAGAACATCATCTGATGAATTAAGCCAATTGAAAGATTATTGAAAGCTTAATAATAATAATAATAATAATATATATATATATATATATATATATATATATATATATATATATATATATATATTTGCAACATTTAAACTGAGAACATTATATATATGTAGCGGCTTCCCTATGCAAACCTTGAAGCCGCGGTGAGAGCCAGAGTGGGTCCTGAACTGTAGATTTGTGACGCGCTGGAAGTTTATTAAGGACAAATACGCTGAGATCAGATATGCGTTTGTTGGTGATTTATTCTGGCGAACACGCAGGCACATGGAGGATTCAGCAGCGCAGCAGAGCAAGTAGAACATGGATTGACATACAAGTAGGTAACAGTTTATGGCAAAATAGGTAAATGGAAACCAAGCTTGCGGTCAACAAAAATTACGGCTACCCAGCCCTGACTCACTACGCTGTGCCCCAAGCAAGTCTCGCCTTTTCACACGTACGTGCACGCGCACCTGCCCATGTGAGCCCAGCCCCCTTGGCTCTCAACCAATCGCACATACACACACAGCAAACACACTGTGCACCCCTCTACCTGTCTCCTACAATATATTTGCAACATTTAAACTGAGAACATTACCAAGTAATGTCACCAGGAAACCAAGTTTGCACCGAGGAAACCATGACCATAACCAAGGAAACAATAATAATAATGCCTTACACTTGTAATGCGCTTTACAGGCTTGTCAAAGCCTCTCAAAGCGCTACACTATAGTCATTATTCATTAATTTCCACACTTGGTGATGGTAAGCTACTATTGTAGCCGCAGCTGCCCTGGGGAGACTGACGGAAGCGAGGCTGCCAATCTGCGCCATTGGCCCCTCCAACCACCACCTATCATTCACACACACACTACTTTCATACTAGGCAATGTGGGTGAAGTGTCTTGCCTAAGGACACAACGACAGAACTTGGTCCGAGCGGGACTCAATCCTTCGACCTTCGGGTTGGGGGACCAACACTCTAACCACTGAGCCACTGTCACCCACAACAAACTCGTAACCAACGATACTGGCAATCTGCTGTCTTTATTCACACATAGCTCTTTCCTGCATTTCTGTGATTTACCTGGGAAATTGCCAGATCAAAATGCAGGTTCTAGCAAGACCCTGTTCTGTCAAAATGTAGGTAAAGTCCCTGGTCAGGCTACATGTGTGAATGGGGCTGTACAGACAGATAATGGGTGTTTACCCTGTTGCATGCAGGTTCGAAGGGAGCAGCATCCACTAGAAGTTGGTACGCGTCTGGAGGTACAAGGCAGGGATCCTTGCCAACGTAAGCATGCTGAAATGCACTCCATGTCTTTTCACAGTCATATCTGGAAAAAAAAAGATTAAATAAAGGTACATTATGTATCATTTTCAGTTCTGGTCAGATTGCTGATGGACACTTGTATCTATCTGAAGGGGGGAGCTAGCTACACCGAAACTAACTCCTGTTTGTATAAGGTTTCTGTTCGTAGGCTAGGTCTATTGAACTGCACACAAGTGTGAACTGTACCGGACTCATATTTTGCATTATCATTCAATGATTCAATGGGTGATCTCACACTTATTGACATACTGTCTAGCCCTATTGTATGGATTGTCTTTCCTAACAGAAACTTTTTTTCCCCTCTCAAATCATTTCTTTTCTTTGGTTAAGATCTCACTATCTTCAAAGGAGTGGTTAGTGGCTTTGAGATGGAGATGTACAGAAGATTAAAGTCCAGAGGTACTCTCGTGACAATGCTGCTGCATTCTCTTTTGTCCAGTTGACAGAATTTAATTTTTCTTTTACTATGGATCATACCTGGACGACTGAGGGATTACACAGACAATTCAGGAAATGAAATAACATCTCCATTCCAACATTTAGGAAGCTGACTCCCCACCACCCTCAAAAGTGCACCTTTAAAATACTGTAATGATCTGATATTTTGTGTTTAGGTCAGAGTTGACACCTTTTGTTGTTGTTGTAATTGTTCATGTATTGTTGATGATGTAACTGATTTTGTATGTGACACTTGGTTGCTATGTTTGATATGAAGGTTCTGTTCGTCATTTAGAGGCCCGTTTGGGGAGACTGGCTCTAGTGACTTTACTGCTGTTGTTTTGCTCTTGTTTGGCATCGGTTGCGGCCTATGGTAGCCCTTGTGTTCAGAAAATACACAACCAGAAGAAATTAGGCTTGTTTCCTTACACCAGAATGCTACAATACATATAATTTACACAGCAATGATCACAAACATTTATTTATTGGAATTACAGTTTTTTATAAGTCAAATAGAAAACCATTATGGGCAGTTTGGTCCTGATTAAATGGGCTAATCATCACACTTTTTAGCTTTGATAAACACCTACAATTTTACTTGAAGATACAAATAGCTAATTTTACAATATAAAAAGTTGCCATTTTTCTTCCTTTTTTTTTTTTTACACATTTTCATTGTTAATATTTATAGTTTTGGAATACAAAACAAGCAATGGCACATAATTGTTATTATCAATCTAACTAGCCATGTAATTGTAATTATTAGTTACATTTAAAATCATACGAGGAATTAGTACTGTACAAGTCCCAAATAATTATCCCAATCCACAGCTGTTTAAACGACAAACATAACAGCACTGCACTTCAGCTCTGATTGACCAGAGCTCAGAATATGCACAATGTGGTTTGAAACTGATCAAAATCCTGCAAAAAATCTGTTTAAAAAGTAACTAGTGACCGGTATTCTGAGTAGCATTTTTCATGTGTACTTTTTCTTTTACTTAAGTGCAATTTTGGCAACAGTAATTGATATTTTTAGCCATATAACTACATTTGTGTATGTGTATTTTTTTTTTTTTACTTAGGCTATATATTGCATAAGGTAATAGTAATCCTGATTCTACATTTTTAGTATAACCAAATACATAGAATATGACATAGGATTTAGGTTTATTTATTTCAGAGGAATCATTGTAGTGCTTGGACATGTTATCACTATCTGAAGATGGCCTATAGGTTAGGATTAGGATAATAAAATCACAGAAAAACTGACCCATATCTACAAATAGAAACTTTAAGGTCCAGGCTATTTTGAGAGACAGCAACAACCTTTACGCACTTACCCTTCGATGTACGCTTTGCATCTAGACGTAAACACGGCTTTGAATTCCTCAGCTTCTGACTTTTTCCGAAGAGTTACCCACAGAACTATACCGACTACGACCAATATAACCACTACAAAAATACATATCCAAAAGAGTTTTCTTCTCTTTTTTGGCTTTTGTCTTTGCCCTTCCTCCATTGATAAACTCACTACCGTAAACCTGGGCGCGTTATCCGACGGATGTGCAGGTGCAGTGAGAGTTGGAACTGTTTTGCTCTGTCCTAACCGATGTACACGTCGCTTCTGGATATTTATTTACAAGAACGAAAGCTGACTGACCGAGCGCACCGCCTCCGGACCAATCAGGAGCGCGCAGTACGCTTTACGCACAGACCAATTAAGAAATACTATAACGGACCGCTTCCGCTTTTTAGGCTTTTACAGTGGAACTTGGTCTTATCTTTTGCAAAATAGGACGTAGTACAACTGTGACAATAAAAAAAAAAAAAGAAAAAAAGAAAAAGGCCTATGTGCAGGGCCGGCCCCAGCTTTCAGGGGGCCCTAAACAGAATGCGTCTCTGTGCCCCTACGCAGTGGATGTACCTGGGCTCAGCTATTGGTAACTCGGATTTGGCAACATTATGACCCTGCTCTCATCACCTTGTCAAATTGTGTTTCTATTTATATGACCAAAAGACTGAAATGTTTTAATCTTACTTGTAAAACAGCCATTCAAAAGTACCTCAGGGGCCTCAGGGCACCTCAGGAGTGTAAACACATGGATAAAACAAATGTAGGCACCAGATATTGTTACTATATATAAAAATGTAATCTTTATAGAGGGAGATTTAGTCTGTTGTAAACACCTGAGCATGGTTTCTGGTATAAATTTACATATTATATTACTCAGCATCTGATTAGTCTGCTAAAAGGCTTGACCGACCCTGCCTAGGTGTCAAAGTAATATGTTACTAATATGTTAGGTCTGTGTCATTATTACCTTAATTAACAGCTTCAACTTATTGTCGTTATTTGGTTTTCACTTATTTGTTTGCCTAAAGCAGAAATCCACTGAGCCTACAAGTGTCATTCAAATTCAACATCAACACATTGTAAAGCGTGTCACATTTAAATAAGGTTAAATGTAGTCATAGTTTAACAAATTATGTCTGTATGGAAAGAGCATCAGAAGATTCCATATTGTAGATTTTTGCCATCCAAAATAGTCGTATTTTTAGCCAACATTATTGCAATATTATGTGGAGATTTGCAGTGTAGAAATGATGCTTTATTCTATTCACTCAGTGGCTTTCTGCACTGGTTAAAACTGGCTCTGCAACTGCATTTTAAGTAGTTTCAAAATAGTGCATTGTTTCCACTGGAATTTAGTCTATAAATGAACACTAAAAGTCTTGACGCATTGAGTAGACCATTCATACCTCACATATCGGACTGGCACATTAATGGGTTTATTCTGTTTAAGAGGGTTAAGAGTCAAGGTGGCTGGTTCAACTCTGTCCCTGAGCAGGATACCCCACCAGCTTGTCCAGTTTTATTGAAATACTGTGACAAAAATGTAACGCCAACATGTTAATTGAGCTGTGTGAATAGCACGCTTTTCAGGTTTGTCGCTCTGCAGGAATCCTGGTTCTGAAAGCACTGAAGCATCATCAGCATCCTGTAGGAGTTAACAAAAATCGGTATTACATTTCAGAAATTAACAGGTTCTACAAGAACTTTAAAGGCACACTGTAATTTTTTTCTGATGGAGTCACCTGATTGTCTGAATGGACATGTTTTTGCTTTATCTGTAATGACACAGTATGACATTAAATATATGTATCTTGCATTTATTTAAATGTTTTTTTTTTATTGATCAAAAATACCTTGAAAAACACAATTTCTTACTGTGAGAAAGGTCGCCTCTCCACAGATCTGACCTGTAACTTGGCCTGATAGAGCCACATGTTTGTCTCGATACTATGGAACATTCCAGGCAGACCAATAGCCTCTCCTCAAATACAAAATGATATTCTCTGTATTTTTATACAGACTGTTCTCAGTCTGGTCCTCACACCCTCGGTTGAGTCTCAAATTGGGTAAAATCGTGTAATCAAATTTCTCTCAGCCCAGATTGACAGAGTTTCATGCTTTGTTCATTGATTCTGCAGAAATCCGCAATGTTTTTCCACCCGTGCTATTTTATTTTTTTATATGGACAGACCATGCATGTTCCCAATTCGCTGATGCACCTGTCAATCATGTCCGTCTGAAAACAGGGGGTTTCACTGGTGACCAGACTCACATCTTTGTAATGTATTGTACTAGTATGTATTCTGGATCCCAGGCAAACATCTCCATGAGACGAGCTGGTGACACACCACAGACTAGTTACAGTGTCCCTTTAAATGAAATCCATTCTTTAAATATGACCAGCTTTATGAAATCATACTTTCTGAATGATATAGATAAGTTAAAATGACATAAACAGCCAGACTCAAAAGAACTTTTTTGGAGTGTAGATTGAATTGAGAAAATAAAAATCTAAAACCCACTTGATATATTTCTAAACGTTTTTTTTCCAATGATATTTTGATCTGAATAAACACAATTAACTAGATAATCTGGACATTTGGTTGGAATTCTAGGACTAAAACCAGATTACAGGGTGAAACTAGGGTTTAACAAATCCTGAACAACTCCAAGACTAAACCAGTTATAAAACCACATCTAATAACCCTGGGGCTACTTTTTATCAGTAATAAAATATAGCGTACGTACTGGTCATTGTCCGTGCAAGTCCATCGGAAACCCCTCGTCTGGAGAATTTGAATTAGGTCCACCACGGATCCTTGGTTGCATGACTCTCTGCAGACATGTAGTAAAACAAGAGCTTTTTTAATATACCTAACAATATACTATAAATAATGCTTAGAGTTCCAACTCACATCTGGGGTCCCGTAAGGCTGGCCACCACATGTATATTGACATAATGCACTCTTTGTGGGCTGAGGTTGTCGAGTTCAACACTTCCAAACATACTGTGAAATGGCCCAAAGCTGTTTTTGAAAAATGATATTCAAAAGACATTACTGGTTTTGTTTTTGATTATACCTCATCCGGCTGAAAGCGGCGCTAATCGAGCCATTCAGAAGGACAGTGATGTTGCCACAAGCCGTTTCTGCGAACTAAAGATAAGATTAGATAAGCTTCGAATTGATTTGTAAGTATTATTTGAGGGGAGACACTACAGGCAGAGCTCTTTTTTTGATTTTTTTTGTGTCAGATCAAGTTTACTCAAATACCAAACAGGGGCAGCGCCAGGGGGAGGCTTGAGGGGGCGCTGGCCTCCCCTAGAATGGCCAGCGCTCCTCCCTAGCTCCCCTAAAGACTTCTGCCCCACTTTCATAGCACATCCAATTAACTAAATCAACTAAAAATTTTCAAATAACAAGGCTAAATACATTGAAACTTATTTAAAACAGCGACGCAAACCAGGTGGGGGGTGAGGGTACGCCCCATTGTTAAAAGGTCTCTCCCCGACACCAAATAAGATATCCAAAATTCCCTTTGTAAGTGTTTTTGTCTCGAATATAACACCAAAATAATGCAAGAACTTTAAACCTGGCTCCATGTATTTTTGAGATTCATGTGTCCCAAAAAATGTAATCTTTTAATTATGTGTGATATGTAAGAAACTGATACCTCTATATTTAAGATTTTTTACTATTTACGTGCATTACTGTTTTATTTGTCTTACATTCTGCGAAGCCAGTACCCACAGGGAGTAGACGGGATGATTTTGGCAGGACGACCACTCCGGACATGCACTGAAGTCGAAATCTGGGCCAAAGACACAGCTGTGAGTTACACTGGAGACTTCAGTTCAAGTTAATGTTTCAAGTATGACGGGGGTGCATGTTTTTCTATTTATGACTTGGTTTGGTGGGATAGTACTTACGGTAAATATTTATCATAGTTTGTGGTCCTAAACAGGACATAAAAGAACACCTCGACATCTTTGTCAGCAACACCGAAAATTCTATCCAAAACGTAAGGACAATTTACGATAGACCATAGACTGTATATATAAATGGACATCGCTAACATGCTAGCCGAGTAGGAAGTGATCATAGGCGCGCTTTCGGCTCCATTGATTCTGGCTTCAATTCATTTTACATGCAAAAACTGTCGTCCCTCTCTCTGTAACTGCTGCTGTCAAACTCGTCATTTTGGTCTTAAAATGTTCACATTAACCCGCTCTACATGATCACAGTATTTTTATTTCGCTTTTGTGTCCGTAACTCAAGATATGAACATTAATAACAGACAAATCAGGCGTCTTTCCCCGACGTTGTTCCTGTTAGTGTTAGCAACAGGTTTGATTGACACCGTTGCTAAGTGCCCACTCCCTGCTAAACCAGAGGTGTGGGCAGGAAGGGGTGGTACCTTCAACAGCCTCGCTCCGGGTTGGCTCTTTGGTTGCTATGATACTCGCGGTCGGAATTCCAAATATGAAATTTGGCTCCAAATTCTCCGCTATAACTGCTAGCCTCGATGAGCTTCATTTGACTCTATGATATTGTCATTTGTTTTTATTAGTCTAATCGTAATGATTGTGCAATTAAGACACATTATTAACATTATGGTTGCTAGGTAACAGAATTGTAATCACCTGTATGTATGTCATGTCTGATGCTCATGTCCAACCAGGAAGTAAATTTATAAAGTGATCAAAGTTTAAAAACCTATACAAATCTAGGTAAAAAATTTTGTAAAAATGTTATATAAGGATGTTAGGTGATGTTTTAGTGAAAAATTACCCTAATCTGTCATATGGACTTTAAAGTCTGTAAGGTTGAAAAGCTGTTATAGGTTGGACATCCCTGTTGCGTTCTCCTAAGTGACAGAAAAGTAGGTTGTTTCAATATTTGTAAGAAATAACTCGTGTAAAGTGTATCCAACAGTGCACCTTTTCTCTGGCTCAAAAACAGCTTTATACAGACAGTCTATATAGAATTCACTCGCCGTTGAGATTAGCAGTACTATATGCAAATCATACAACCGGAAAAGTGGCACTTTTGAAATAAGGGAAAAGAAAATAGTCATCAACGTAACATCAATGTAAAGTCATACATGAATAACTTAAATAAAGTGACCTAATTAGCATGCTAACTTAGGCTGCGTTTACTTTTGTCCTGGTTTGGTATTGTTCAAGTTGTGGTTTAGCCTGTTTTTTGTAGACTGTATGGACTTGCAGTAGATCTGGTTTAGTTTCAGGTTTAGTCTCTCTCTGTTAAACAGTTATTAGCCTACTATCATGCTACAACTGTGCTGTAAACTTAAAATGCAACTAACTAAAACAACTAAAACTACTAAACGTTTTTTGTGAAGAGTCTGCCACCAGCTTGTCTCCATGGATTTGTTATTGCTTTTCCTGTGCTTTTCTGTGATCTGTGGAGAGCAAACCTACACACCCTGAGGATGCATGTTTTTCGTGTTAAACTAACCTGTAGAGATGGAACAAGATCTCCTGCCACAAAATCTCAGAAAATAAAATTGCCAGAAGATTTTGCACACATGAAAAAATTATCTCGTATGTTTCTTCTTTGTGTCTCGTCCCACCTCTAGTAACCTGTAATTGAATAAATGCAAGATAGATAGTCTAATGCTATACATAGAAACACCCCAGGTAAAGTAATAACATATCGATGAAGACAGGCAGATGTCTGACGGCAAGCCTACACCAGGAAAGTTACATAGTGCAAGTTCATAGTCATTTGAGATCATTTCCTTTTATTAAACCTATTTTCTTTTTTGTTTTTAGTGTGCTGTATTTCATGGATCCACAGAAGCTATTCACCCGTGTCCACATGCTGCCTGCACCAGATGAGGTCATTGAACACATATCCCACCAGTGTGTCCTCGAGAGTCCAGAGATGGGGTAAGACTGCGGAGTAGCTGTGCATAAGAGGCCGGGTTTTACTCCAGAAAAGAGACTGCAAGACAGACATTGAGACATAAGTTGTCATTTGTAATATAAGTGCATTTGATTTAAAGAGTGCTGTGTTGGACACTCAGTGATGCTTTACATTGCATTATTTATTCTCTCTATATTTGGTCATGGTATGCTACATTTGCCCGGGCTGACAGACATGAGGGTGTCTGCAGGCGCCATGTGACTACCACCAATCACTCAATCACCGCATACATTCATGTTGGTTTTCCATGTTTCTTGAGAACATTACATTCACTTGCATTCATTTGCTGTACATTGATTCTGACCTTAACCATGGTCACTGCTCGCGTAAGGATAACCTAAACCCTAACCTTAACATAGCTTAGCCCATATCTGAGCGTTTAACCATGGGTTTAACTGTGGGTTTAACCATGGGTTCCATGTTGTTAATAATAAAGGATTTTGGGGAGCTGATATTTGTCTCAAGAAATGAGGCAAGTCCCCAAGAATTGAGTGTATAGACACTCAACTAGTTCCCAAAATGTGATAAATATCTGGCCAGACAGGTGAAGTATATACAACAGTTTACACTGGTCAGTGGTTGGTGAGTGAACATATTTCTCATTTGATGTTATCTTCTATACCTTCACTCTTGGCTTTTATCAGTGATGGGGGTGCAAAAATGTGTATATTATTTGACCATAGGGTTACAAAATAACTTTATACAGCAGTGTCTCAGAACTCACCAAGTATGAAAGCTGTATATTGACAGGGTGAGGATTTTAAATTTGTCCTTCATTAGAACTCATTTGTATAGTTTTGTTATGTACCTGCTGTAGATCTGGTACTCATAAGTCCTAAAAATATTTTGTTCCCAAAGAGGCCTTTAAACCCGAACCCTCACCGTATGACAGGGCCAGTTTTGAGTCATCAGCTGGAACATCTCATGATAGTCCTCCACTGTCACGTTACAAGATGGCTGTCGGAGAACCGCGGCCTTGAAATGCAACCAGATGCTTTCACAGTCAAACCTGCAAGTACCCATCATTGAATGCAATACCAATAATATACTGATAACAAAATATGTCAGCGAATATAGGAAGACTGTCTAACCTATCTCTTATCAACTCTCAAGTCAAATTCACTTTCCCTCCTCTGTCATCAAGACGGTTCGGCTACGGGACGCAACCCAGCAGCAGAACCATCAGCCTCTTCAGTCTTTCTGTCCCCTCTTCACCCCTGCAGTGCATCTTCCCATGTCTCCCTAAATCTTACTACTTCATTCTATCACTGACTTTACCTACCTATCTTCATTCGTAAAACACTTGCAATAAAACTTGGCCTACGTTTGACCTACAAAATGTTCAGAACAATTTTTTTGCTGAGAGATTAATTTGCTACATTGGGTCTCTGGTTGGCTGGGAATGCAAAATCAAGCCATGCATTTTATTCTTAGGAAATTACGCCATCGTATTTGGCTCTTTAGTTCTTAATTTCCAACTATAATGAGTCATAGCAGTTCAACCTTTTACACCTTAAATCTCATCGTACAGCGAAAAAATAGCAAAATATTTCTCAGTAGCGCAAACAAAAAGTACTCACAATAAATACTGAGTCACAGAATATATGGTCCCAGTTGATGTAGTGATTATCATAACAGGCCTGTATTGTATGTAGGATCATAATACAGGGAACAACTCAACTGTCGGGTTATGTTCATTGAGTGGAATCAGGGTCCTGGCTTGAAAATTTGGGTTTTTTAGGATCAAAATTAAAGATGAACTGTGACAAAACCCAAAAGTATACACTACACTCTAGGCTAGAACTCAACCAAATCAAGTTTACAACCAGGGCAAGTCTTAATGCAGTCGACAATAAGATTCTGTCAATAAAAACTCGCTTGATTTTCATTAGCGAACAATTGCAAAGTTATGATTTACACGTTTTGTATCTTAACTATATTTAAAAGCATTTCTAATATTGTAAGATTTACGCTTTATTAATCCAGGGCCAATTAGGATACAGTATGTCAACAAGTATGACATTAAGTGGATAGACTTGCTCCACCGATTGTCTATACGTTACGTTGTTTTTAATTGTTTTTTCAGGTCCGTTTTTTTTTTTTTTTTTTCAAACATCCTCAAACCTGACATCACAATAGATTACACTGAATTTTCTTTACCTTGTCCCTGGGTTAAGTGTCATATAATCGTAACATCGTCCAAACACAATGCCTTTAAGGTTGGGAGTAGTTCCAAGCTGTTCTCCCGTTTGACAAAAGCAGAGCAGGGTCACTATAAAGCCTTAGAAAAGACACACAAAGACCCATGATGGATATGACATTCTGGGAGAGCCACGTAATATTACCCAAGAAAAGGACAGAATACTCACAATTCATTTCACAGGACATGACCTGCATTTTTACTTGGAATCAAAATCAAAAACGGCTTGAATTAGCTGCTACAAATCAGGCAGGTTGCGACATGCTAGTTTTTGCATTGCTGTACTGATGAAAAAGAAAGATACAGTTATTAAGAAGTAAATGTCAAATCAAAATAGGGTTTGAATGTCAGGATTTTCACACACTAGCGTAATTGTTACTATAATCCCTGCGTGGTTCATTGTTGGCATTGCAAGTTTGTAGAGCAGTTTGCAAAACGATGCGAGCTCTGCAAGAAAGGTATAAGTTAAAATGAAAATATTAATCTTGATTAAGCGGAAGTTGTTTCATAAATGTAAATATTGCATTAGGCTGATAACTTAATTGTGTTGCCTATAAAAACAGAATAAATGTAAGAAAATGTCCCAGTGTCAGTTGCAATACTACTTTAGAAGGAAGCTAGTTAACAATAATACAGCACTGTGGTAAACTGTGGTACATGCACAGCTGGTGGTGAAAGTGAAACAGCTCTTCAGTTTATGGGTTTGCCTAATTTCAACTTTTTTAATTTCAACTTGAATTTCTGGTTTAGAACTACAGTTGAAATGATGTAGTCCACTTCTAGACTTGGTTTAGCCCTAGATTAGACCTGGAATAGTCCTGATCTGGTGGTACATGGAATTGGAAAGCCAAAACCTTTTCTGGTGGTATATATCATTAAAAGAAACAACAAAAAAACCAAAACAAAAACATCTATACAAATGCAATAACTAGACCAATTAAAGCTACCATCTGTTGTATTCTCACATACCACCACTAGATGCTGTCTACATTTCTGCTGACAGAAGGAGACCAGAGAGCACAGGTGAGCTTGAACCAAGACCAGGTAAAGGGATGGGACACAGGTTTCACATTTAACATCTACTGGTAAAAAATAAATAAATACAAATAAAATGACAGATTGCAGCTATAAAGTAGGATTAAATAAGTCAAAATAAGACAGAAGATAAAAATAGATAAAAGATAAAAAGATAAAAAATATAAATTTAAACCCATATGGCCTCAACTAACTGTAATAGATTTTAAAAAACAAAAAACTTTCTTACCATATTCACAGTCCTAAGATCCAGTTAACATGTTATTGTCAACCGTCAAACCAAGCAGTCTACAGTCGGGGTTTGACGTGTAGCCGCTACATCGCTAAACTAACGTGGTCGAACACATGAGTACACCACACAGCCCTGCCTTAGTTCTCCACTTAGGTTCTTCTAGGACACAAGTTGCTATTTACCAAGTGTCCCAGCAAAGAGTGGATTCACATGACTCCAATGAAAGTGCTGACAAGTGCAGGGGTGGTGCTGTTCTCACTGAGGATATGTAGTCTTCTTCAGTGCCATTTTGAGACTAGTTTTGTGTGGGATTTCAGATTTCAGCTTATTGAACACTTTGCATTGATAAAGATAAGGACAAATTGGTAACATGAATGGCAATGCAGTCGAGAAACAAAAAATACTAAGGATCACATGATAAAATAAGCTCTGTCCACTGGAGATAATGTAATATGACCAAATAGGCTAAAGGATTGCGTTCACGTGACACCACCACATTTATACTCACCCCACAGTTGAAAATCCAATAAATAAATAGACATTTTTCTCTTTTTTGGTTAAAGGCATAGTATGTATCTTTCTGGAGGGGCCATGATTACATAGAAATACAAAGATAAAACCATACTTCGAAACATTCTCCATGGACATAGATCCAGAGTATGACATACAAAGTAAGATTAAAGCCAAAGGAATAACATTTCCATGGAAACAAGAAGAAAGAGTAAGTAAGAGTTGGGTTTATGGAGATGCAAGCCCGCTCAGAGTAAAGACACTGTGCACTAAACACATCCATAATGAAAAAAACATGCTTTTATAATAGTCATTTGGCAAAATTGTTACATGCTTTAGCTTTAAATTGTAGTGATTGGTTTTCTTGTTGAGAGCTTCCTTCTAAAGTAGTATTATAAGTGACAATGTATTATTTTCTTATATTTAAACTGTTATTGTAGGCAACGCAATTTAAGTTACCACAGCTAATTAGTCAAATGGCATCATTTATAAAACAATTAAGCTGCACCTCTGTACTTGCGATTATCAAAACAATTCAGACTCTGGGTCATATATGTTGGGTTAAAAAATGTCACATAGCCATTTCCAACAAATGAGCAACAATTACTTAAAAATAATATTACTCAAGTAGAAGTACAAAGTAGTGGCCCGACAAAATTACTTAGAAATGTTACAGTTTAATAAACTGATACTAAACACCTACTTTATGTCTAAAACTATAAACCTTCTAGTAATGGTCCAGAGTTAAAGGGTGGTTTGTGGTCGTGTAATATCTTCCTACTTTCAACTTCAAAGGGCACGTTTAGCACTCAAAAACACATGCAGTGCTGCCCTCTGCTGGGGATGCTTAACCCTCTCCAGGCAGGCGTTGCAAATTTGCAACCACTAATTGCCAATTACCTAATTACTCCACATCTATATTTTTTTAGCCTTTTTTACTCAGAAGTTGCACTGCAGGACTTAGTTGTGCATTAGCAACAAACAGTTTCCCAATTGCTCACCAGATGTCAGCACTGTCTCTCTTCCAACATGTCTGTCTGCATGGTTTTACTGAAACGGATTTTCTAGGCATCAATTTCATGTAAGTATCACTACCAACCTCCATTATTTTGAAACCAAAAATGCATAAGATAAATTATGAATAAATATAGATACAGTGCATGCCAATTAGTAGATTTTATGTCTTTCAGGTTTTTTCCCAGGGGCAGCTCTATTTCAACGTTGTAGATTTGCAACATATTCCCGGACAGGTACCAATGGCTGCCACATGCTTTATCTACTAGTTTGCCCATATTTTGAGCAACAGTTTATACTAGAGTTATTTTCCTATCACCATTGTTTACTTGTTACTTTGAGGTGTCATTGAGGTTATATCCTATGGAAAATGAAATAATTTTGAGTGAATTTACAAACTATCAGAAGCAGATTTGATCAAAAGCAATGGCATATATGTTGTTCATTTGACTGTGCAATGAGGAAAACTGATGTAGCCTAAATTCCATGGCACATTTAATAGTATAGTTCTTTGTTTGAGCTTTTTTTGGCAAACAATCTTACAGAATACTCTTTTTGCAGGATTTGCAGTGCGTTATGGCAGGCCGATGAAGATTTTCAGTCAGGGAAGCCACTGAGTTTGCCTTCTACGTGGGGCCTTATCTGACACAGAATCCAATTTTCGATCCAGATTTTGCTCCTGAAGTATACGAGTCTGACCATGATGATGATGACCCAGTGGCAGCAATAGCAAGAGCTAATCCCAACCACCTTCATATTGAAATTCATAACGTACATGCAGACAGTGACACTGAGTTACCAGATGACGATAAACCTCAGCCAGGCCCAGCTCCAGTAAACAAAGGTTTTTCTTGGAGGCAGAGGAACCCCCCAGCAGCTGACATAGACTCTTCATTCCAAGGACCTTCGTTCTCACCTCCACCAGACGAAATACCAAGTCCAAAGTGGTATTTTGATCACCAATACCCTGGTATTTTCATGGACAAATCCGTGTTCGAAAATTATTTTTCACCAATCTAACCTGTATGCAGTTATGAAGAATGGGCTGGAACTCAAAACAGCCCCATCTGAAATGGAGTAATTCATTGGTTTACACATCTTGATGACCGTAGTATGTATGCCATTGTACCGCCTGTACTGGCAGGCGACAACACGATACAACCAATTGCAACAGTCATGGGACATCTACCACCGTCATCTCACAGAAGAAGGAGAAGTATATGCCGCTTCTTGACGTCCGTGCCCAAGTTGTAGATGCCCTCATCAAGGTTGGAAACCAGGCTGACTTGAACAGCAGAAAAAGAGGACAACCATCATTGGAAGATGCTCCAGAACCCCATCAAGCTGCCCCACCTCCACCTCCACTTCGAAGGATGATTGTGCCATGGGATGTCATCAGACTATACAGATTCAATCATTTTCTCATCCTTGCTGATAAATGTGGACGATGCAGACTGTGCAAGAATGGTTGCACACAAATGGCCTGCCTGAAGTGCAAATTACTTTTGTGCTATACAAAAGAAAAAAAAAAGTTTCTTGGAGTATCACACGAAAAAGTTATATATACCAAGTTGTTTTGACTGTTGTTCTGCCACTGTAAAGCACTTTGAAACATTGTTTTGAAAAGTGGTATACAAATAAATTTAGTGTTACTATCATATTCAGTCTTGTGTTAATTTACTACACCGGGCCAATGTTGCAAATTTGCAACATCCCAGAATGCATTGCATGTGAAGATTTCTCTCAAAAAAAAGTCAGGATTGTATATTACTACCCCATATGATAATTTTCCCCAAATATCAGATTTTTCCTGTTACTAAAACTTAATTTGAGCCTGAGAGGGTTAAAATGGCATTCACAGTCAGAAGTAAAAATTCCAGGCAATGCAAAAGTAAATACATAACATAAAACACACAAAAAAGAAATAATATCAATAAAAAGTATAAATAAAGCAATAATAATAATAATAACAATAATCTATATAAATAAAATAAAGATCACGTGTTACACCCCCACGCGTTTGTAGTTTTCGTTCCACTTAACTCTCCGCTGCTAGACGGTATTAGTAATTAAATCATCCACCAAATAACATTTTAATATTTGAACAGGTCCAAAGAACGATTTCTATTTTTAAGTCGTTTTAGATCAACAATGCTGTTTTCAATTAACAAAATGTAAAATAAAGATCTAGGCCTACGAATGTTATAGTTTAATACAAAACACATCTAAAAAGCACACGTCTTCTTTAACAGACCATTATTAGGAAGTTTATTGTTTAAGGTCATAAAGGCCAGTGGTTTGTGGTCATGTAATAACTTCCTCTGGTCATACTGGCAACTTCAAAGTGCACATAGTGGCACATTTAGCAGTTAAAATGCTGCAATGCTGCCCTCTGCTGGGATTGTTTAACATGGCATTCACAGTCAGAGCAAGTGACAATTTCATGCAAAAATAAATAAATCGTAAAACATACAAAAAATAAAATACATAATATAATAACAATAAAATTCAAAAATAAAGCAAAGAAAAAAAAAATCTATTATTTTTTTTTCTTACCATGTGATATTATCTGACCAATCAGATCACGCGTCACACCCCCACGCATTTGTAGTTTTCATTTTACTTAGCTCTCCGCTGCTAGGCGGTATGAGTGATTAAATCTTCTACCAAATAACATTTTAGTATTCAGAAAAGCTCTACATCTTTGTGCTTATTGTAGTCACTGTTTGGCAGCACACGATCGCGTAGTCACTGCTATTATTCGCGAAAAAAAGCTCATAGCTAGCATCCTGTAAGCTAGTTTAGCTTTCAACTCTTTCATTTAACCATAAAAAAGGCTTATAAATTGCTCTTGTAGCCCACTTTACCTGTTGAATATGAGCGATCCATGGCAGGAATGTATGGACTACTGTGTGGAAGTAACAAAACGAGCGGGACAGGTAAACTTTATTATTTATTTTCATAATACTACTTGAGAAACCTACAGTTGAATTGACAAAACATGGAAAAGTAGGCAATGCTGATTTTTGGGGTAATTATACTAGGCATGTCACAAAACTAAATTTGAAGTGCATTTATTGCTGAAATAAATGAAGTGAAGCAGATAAGTGAAGCAGAATTATCCCCCAAGTATTCTAAACGTACAGTATTATTAAAAATATGAGCTGCAATAAAAAAAAATGTCAGAAAGCAACACTTGTATAATTAGTTTGCATCTATAATGAGTCATAGAAGTTCATAAAACAACCTTCTACAGTTCAAGTTGTATCATAATACGGAAAAATATCCAAAGATCTCAAATTAGTACAAAGAAAAAGTCCTCACAATAAATATTGACTCCCAAAAATTGTGCCATCTATCATGTATCGAACAATAAGTTGACAGTAAGTATCGTGACAGACCTAAATTGTACTGCACTTGTAATTAAGTGAAATTCTAGCCATGTAATTTTAATCAGTTTTACACTTTTCAATGATCAAGTTTTGTTTAAAAGTGTGGTCTAAACCGCTTCTTCCATATAGTTAAAATGTAGTAATTAGCCTATTACTTTTACTTAAGTAAATTTTTTACTTGCAATTGGGTGCGTTATTACCCAATTAACACTATTCACTAGATTGGGTTAGAATCAGTGGTGAAAAAAAAGTACTAAAAAAATTGTACGCATGCAAAAGTACAGTTATGTATCTATGCATGTCCTCTTTCTTTGGCAGGTGATCCGTGACGCGTTGCAGAAGGACATCGACATCATGGAGAAGAGCTCACCGGTCGACCTGGTGACGGAGACAGACCAGAAAGTGGAGCAGCTCATTATCTCATCCATCCGTGAAAAGTACCCCTCGCACAGGTACAAATATGGGCAAAGAGCGCAGCACTTTCACAGCAGTAGTGAGGGGAAAAGAATTTTACTAAATAGTACCACTGTCTGCAATGAGCTGATTCGAATGCCTTAACTGCAACTTGCCAGCAATTCAGTTCAAGTCTTACCTAATTATGATTTTTCCATTTAAATGCTTCCTCTATTGTTTAAATTATTGCATCTTATTCAGTCCCAATTAGAGGTCAACTGACATTTTTTTTCATGGTCGTAGCTGAGAAACCGATTTCTGACCTGATTTGTAGGGCTGATTTTGATCATTTTCCCAAATTATGCATTAAAGATTTATTCCAAACTCAACGACAGCCATTTTCACCATAATCCTATAAAAGAGCTGTGTAGTCACATTTTGTGCAGTTATCTCTTTCTGTTTTAAAAATAAGCTAGTATAAATGTAGCAGTAGTGGCAGAGGATTACCAAATCTGCTTTACTATGGAATTTAGTGGACCCATCTATCACCAACTATACCCTCTTATTTAAAGCTTCATAGGTGAGGAGTCTGTTGCTGCAGGAGCCCCTAGCATTCTGACCGACAACCCCACCTGGATCATCGACCCCGTGGATGGCACCACCAACTTCGTGCACAGGTACCATTAGCATACACCATCGTAACAACCATTAACAACCACGATAACATTGACTTTTCCCTATCTGTGCTAGTCTCTCCACTATTTTTATCTTTTAATTAGCTTCACTTGTGGAAAATTAGCCCAGCTTGATGAGTCCGGATTTGTGATTGAAATTGATTCCCGTGAGTTTTCATTCATTCCACTTTTACTTTTGTGCAGGTTTCCCTTCGTGGCCGTGTCCATTGGTTTCACTGTTAAGAAAGTGGTAGGTCTTATTGTTATGAATGAATATTAAATAGCACTGTATCTTGTAATTACAGGCATACTTCATGCTATAATTGTTGAAAAGAACTGTGTTTGAATTCACAGTTAAACCCACTCTCTCTCATTAAAAAGCTGTTCTATTCTTAGCCCCCCTCCTCCGTGCTTTGCTAATTTCCTTGCATTTCTTCTGGCAGATTGAGTTCGGTATTGTGTACAGCTGCGTGGAAGATAAAATGTACACAGCCAGGAGAGGCAAAGGAGCCTTCTGCAATGGGAATCCTATCAAAGTGTCTGGACAACAAGGTAATATGGAGAAAAGGTAATGCTATATGTTATAGTGATGCAGTGAGGGGCAGAGTCCAGCAGGTGGTGACAAGAGCACATGGAAGTTTGACCAAAGAGCCGATGATAAAATGCACTCTAATTTATGTTTACATATTTTTGTTTGAGCTTGTTTAATGACTCCCTTGAAAAAGAGATCTGCAAATCTCGATGGGATTATCCAGGTAGAGTAATTACCACTAATTGATTTGAAAATGTACATAAATACATTTGAATCCGCAGTATGTATCTTTTTAGCCAAAAACAGAATAAAATAAAAGCTTGTTTTTTCAGTTTGGTTGTGTCTATTGACCTGAAAAACATGTGCCCTTACTGTGAGCAAGCTCGCATTTCCACAAAGAGACTCTTATTTGACCTGGAGGAAATGTTTCCATGGAAATGTTCCTTTATTATAATCTTACACAGCATTAAACTTTATCTGTCGCCATGGAGACTGTTCCCAGGTATGGTTTTAACCTTCTGTTTCCACGGAATCATGCAGGTGACATGCCACCTTCAGAAAGTTGCATACTGTATCTTTAAATACAATTAACCTGTCATAAATTACAAAAAACATTTTTTTGAATTCCAATTCTTCTCTCATTGATAGATATCAAGAAGTCTCTGGTGCTGACTGAAATCAACTTCAAGAAGGACGTAGAGCAGTTCAACACAATGATGAATAATGTCAAGACTATCCTCACCATCCCTGTACATGGGTAAGCAGCAGACAATCCCATCTGCCCAGGCACTTCTCCTATCTGTCCATATTTAAATGCTTTCTCTGCCCCTCTCTAGGATCCGCTCTCCTGGCAGCGCTGCGATCAACATGTGCCTGGTGGCCTGTGGCTCTGCAGATGCGTACTACCACATGGGCATCCACTGCTGGGACATGGCAGGGGGGGCCGCCGTGCTGACTGAAGCAGGGGGAGTTATCATGGATATATCAGGTGAGGAAAAACGGTTTATCATAATTTAATCACAGTGCAAATTCAGAATAAGCAAATTAATGTAAACATGTTAAAAATTGGCTAAGACTATAGTTTAGACCACGAAAATACATGTGATTCCTGTATTTGTTAAGCAGTCTCTTATCCTGTCTGATTTCAAAGGTAATAACTGAACATGTGGTCCTACTGGTTTTAAATGATAATTTATTTGTTTCTTTATTTAATTCGAACATGTATAGGAAAATTATATCAAGACTAGACACATGACAAAGAAAACCAACCAATAAAGATGATTCATAATCCTACATAAATACATACATGTTCCAAAAGAATTGGGTGGAAGTATAAACTTGTTTAGTCCCACCCATTTTTCCAAATGTTAACCGGGGATGCCAGGACAACAGCCGACTATCAGAGAGCCATTTTGTGTTTATTGCTGGTTTAAGTTGTAGGACATGACAGTGCAAAGTGAGAAGCTCGTTCAGCCTTCTGATTGAATAACCGGATTAAGAACACAAAGGTTTAAAAATGTATATATTTCTATTGTTCTTAAAATCTGAGAACATAGATAATATTTATTAAATATCCCCTACAAACATGTACTGAAATGCGATGTTTGTGTTGGTTTAGCAGTTCATTTTTTAGTCTTTCCTTCAAAGTTATTACTCATGGAATGAGTTCAAAATCTATACCGATTCTCAAAATTGCTAATATAATTTCAGTGCTTATCAGAAAAATTACAATTCAATCTTTTCATTACAAAATGAATCAGCCCTTACACAAACTCCAAACTTTTCAGAATTTACAAAAAGCCAAGCAGTGGGCATTTGGAGATTGTTTACTGAGAACAAAGGCGAAGGGACACGGCTGCTCCTTCAGTGCAAACACATTATTAATGTTTATGAATTATTTATCCTCTCTAATTCTTGTTGTTATTGGATTTCGCCCCCTCTGCCCAGCTGCATGTGGAACACAGCGAGACGCAAACAGCAGCTGGGGACTTTGTACTTGAAACAGGAAGCAGCCAGGGCTTAGCAAACAGGATCTGAGACAAGGCCACGCTTTGTGAAATACAACTAGTCCCTTAGATGCTGCAAAGATGCAACATTACAATAGGCAAAAGGAAATCTGTCTGTGTTATGCTTTCATGTTAAAGTGACACATTCTTTTTATTTCTGAACATAAGATAAAAACATAGTTGTATCTTAATAAAGGTTCACTCCTGGAGATAGTAATGCTTTGCCTGGAATGTTCCACAGTATAGCATTAATTTAACCTCTGATATAGACTAAGAGGCAGAGGTGGGTAGAGTAGCTAAAAATTGTACTCAAGTAAGAGTTACTTTGTTTAATAATAATTAAGTAGAAGTACAAATGTTCAAATAATTTAATATTGTCAGCATAAAGCTTTTACAGAAATGTTACTCAAGTAGGAGTAAAAGTATGCTGCTAGAAAAGTACTTGATGTCTTTAAAAAGTTACTCAAGTAAATGTAACTGAGTATTATCCTCCTCTGCAAACAGGTTATGCCAGTCCAAGTTACAATTTATGATCTGCGGAGAGGCGATCTCACAGTAGGAATGTAATAAAATCAACTGTTACAAAAACAGCAACAACATTTCCATGGAGACATCAGATGGTGTATAAAAGGCACACAGTTACTATAGTATAAATATTACTTTTTTTTGCCTGGTTTAGTTTTTTAGTTGTCAGTTTTGACACAATTAGGCTAAAAAAAAAAAAAGAATTCCAAAACTGACTGAAAACCTACTGGGAGACAATTATTCCTACCTGGGTCAGTGAAATGTGCTTCTATTGTTACAGTTACTACTCTGTTGCTGTAGACACATTTTTAAAGAAATATTTTTAGATGGTAGCTCTAAATGATTAAAATTGTAATATGGGAAACAAGTTCCACGAAAAGGACAAAAAAAACGATCCCTTTATTTTTTCATTTCATAACTGTTCAATCTACCATTTTAAAATTCTGAAAAACCCAGACGCATGGTTGGAGGTGAACAAGCACTTACCTCACACCTTCAATGGTAGTCAATCTTACCATATAACAAAAATTATAGGGTGTGGTATCTGCCTGATTGCCCTCCCTGACTCTCTCCATCTCCTCTTGCAGGCGGGCCTTTCGACCTGATGTCTCGCAGGTTGATTGTGGCCAGCAGCAGAGCCATCGCAGAACGCATCGTCAAGGAGATAAAGGAGTTTCCAGTCGGGAGAGACGACCAGTGAAAACCTCGGCCTGCCAATCACGTACTGTATTCAAACGCTGTTCAGAAATGCCTTTACCATTACTGCATATGGCAAGTTTTCATGTTGTTCTAATCATCACTTGGTTTGGTAGGATAGTACTTATACATATTTATCATATCAATTAAGTGTCAGTTTGTGGAAAAAAGTTGAAGAAATACAGGAAGTAGCAGTGAGTTCTAAAAGGCAATACCTCCACCTATGTCGTCATCTGCACCAAAAATTCCATCCAAAATAGAGGAAATTTCCGCATGAGGAAGGTATTTGTCTGGCAGATTAAACATTGATTTAATAAAATAAAGATGTGATGTATTTTTATTAGTCTAATCATAACTATTGTGGAAATTAGATTAGGGTATATCTCTATCTAGGTTTAAAGTTTTGATTACTTTTATAGCAGAAATAAAAGAGGGGATACATTTATTTGATACATGGGAATTAGGGGCAACCCCAGAGGAGTCTAAATTGAGAAAGTTAAATTTGTGAAATCTGTGAAAGTGGGTGTTCTTGGAAGTGGTCATTTGCAGATAGAACCATCTAATTTTGAAAAAGCATAATTCATTTGGAGTTACAAGGTTCTTATCTTCAAAGCATGCCCAAAACAAGAACTTATGTTCTAGTTGTTAACTTAATTCAATGTTTTAGAAAATATTCTACATATTTAAAAATCAAATGTGAAATATTTTGGCAAAATTTAACCAGTATTTTAAAAGATTAAACATATTATCAGCTATCATCAGCTCTAATCCAGAAACACTTTTACAAAATACATAAAAATGGATCTGAAATTTGGGCTTAAATGCTGTCTTCTGTAACAGATCAACAATGGACTGGCAACATTACAAATCAGTTGACTGTGATCAATTTAAATTTATTCTGTGTTTAGGCAAATAGAACTTCATAAAACAAAGTTAATCTTTAACATTGCATCTGTTTTTGCTCATAAAATCCTCAAACAAGCACCAAACTCCATAAAATGTTGATATAGTGTACAGTAAGCAGCCGGGAACAAGAATATATGAATAAATCAATGTTGACAAAAATGTCAGATAGACCCTTACCTTCTAAGAGGACGTCCTTGTTTACAGTGGCTAGCTGTCATGGCCAACGCAGGAAGTCAGATTTAAAATTTTAAAGATATTTCTGTCATGCATACAAATAATCACATCTTCGGAATTACTTATTTTATAAATTTAACCTCTTGCAAAACAGGATGTTTTTGAACACTTTTTAGCTTGTAGACATGTTTCTAGTGAGTTATTGGACAAATGATGCTGTATTTGTCAAATATGGATTGAATTGTATAAAGATGTATAATTGCTGGATATTGTCATGGCACATTTTACAATTGTATTCTTAATGATTTGCCGTATTTAAGTTGTGTTTGTGAGAAGAAGGTTTGTTTTTTCTTTTGTAGTTTATTGAAAATGAGAACTCTAGGATAAGTAGTTTCATGACAGCCTAGAAGTTGCACTTTGTAACTTTTTTGGTGGAGTATCCAGAGCCTGCTTGTCACCTCGGAGATTCAATTCAATTCAATTCAATTTATTTTTGTAATGCCCAAAATCACAACAACAGTTGTCTCGAAGGGCGTTCATGTTTTGGTTGATGGGGGAAACCGGAGTACCCGGAGGAAACCCATCCTGGGCGACCCAGGGATCGAACCAAACCTTCTTGCTGTGAGGCATGAGTGTTGCCACTCAGCCACTGTGCTGCCTATACACAAAAACAAACAGGAAAATCAAACAACAGGAAAAATCAGACAAAACAAGAAAAATCGGACAGGGAGGGGGGCGGAGGAGGCCCAGGCAAGGAGGAGGAAGACCAGGCGAGGAGGAGGAAGACCAGGCGAGGAGGAGGAAGACCAGGCGAGGAGGATGAGAGCCGGGCGAGGAGAGGAGACTTTGAAGTAGTTGAGGTCCATAGGCTCCAGTTTTTCTGTGAATGGGGTGGTACCTGGGGCAGTCATTAGATGCCAGGGGAGTCTGCCACCTTTGCTATATGGTGTGCAACAAGGTAGCACACCATAGTCAAATCCCAAAATTCCACTTAAGACGTATGAAGTCTAAGCCCAAATAATATGCAACTGAGCTTTTAACGACAGTGTTATTATGATATGGTTAAAGATGATAAGGCAGTTCCTTGTATTTGTGCATAATATCAGACAGACACTTAACTGTCATTAAGTCAGTGCAGTTTGAAAACAACACCTTACCATTCTCCACACGGCCGCAGGAAGAGTGAGGGAGAGATTGATAACAGTTGTTTAGTTACATTTAGGCATTTACTCAAGGGTTCTCTGAAAAGCAATAGAAACTTTATAAGGAACTTTTCAAACAATCTTTTAGTGGTCAGAATTCTGATGACTATAGTTTAAGGTAGTGCTGGAAATTGTGAAAGAATTCTAATGTGTAGTACAATATTAATGAAGTCTGATCCAAAGTGACCCTAAAGAGGAAGTAAAACACGTCACAAAATGACGTTAAGTTAAAAAGAAAATAGCATCATTATTAAGATGCACAATAGACACACAAAACCTTGACAGTGAGCCGTTTCAATGGGAGAAAAGACCAGACGGGTTCATTTGAACTCAAACTATCTGCGCTAGAAAAAGCACTACACTGCAGAATAGAACATGAATCGAAGTTAATAATTCAAATTAAAGCTATTTGTTTATATATTTTTGGGTTTAGACCAGGATTGGGTTTTTAAAATTTAAACATAGCTTGTAACTTTCCTGTCACCATTTCCTTATCCACGTTTTTATGTTTTTTATTATTATTTTATTATATATTTTGTAGCCATGTTTTTTTTTTTTTTTTTTTTTTTTTCATTAATTGATTCAATATCAGCACAAACCCATTCCATGAGCCATCGTCATGGAAATGTGACATCACCTGTTGCGTTTCCATGAGCCATCGTCATGGAAATGGGACAACACCTTGCTTTCTGACATCATCAAGCAAGGTTTTAAGGCAAAGACAGACAGTAAAGTACTTCATTTTACAGAAGCATTCGAGCCGATCGCCACAAACTACAGAGCTGAGACTCAGTAAGACAAAGACAATGGAACAAATGAACAAGATGTCTGCCTTTCACCAGTGGAGGAGCCAGAGAGCCGCTTCCCAAAAACCATACTCCAAACCAACTGGGAGGAGTGGTTTAGGAAAAAAGACTCTCACAATGCAGGTTTATGCACCACCTGCCATTATTCAGAAACAGAAGATGGCAAAAATGATGGATGAACTGATGTCTGCGATGGAGAACCTAACCATCTCTAAAGGCCTCAGTCTGAAGGGCAGGGGATACTGGCAGGTGCCTACCTGCTCAGTGACAGAGCAGAAACCAGACCAGAGACATAACAGCTTCATGGAGTCCTTGATTCAAAAAGGCTACATCCATAAGCGCCAAGAGCAGAGGAGAGCCAATCGAATCCACAAGAAACAACGGAAACATAGATGTTTCAACAAGGACATCGTGAAGCATTACAAGCAGCGATCAGTCCAGAAGCTGCGGATCAAACAGAGGCAGACTCAGCATCAGCAGAGACCTGCTCAGCCTCAACCTCAGTCTCAGCCACAGCAGAGACAGAGACCTGCTCAGCCTCTGACTCAGCCTCAAACTCAGCCCCAGCAGACGAGAGCCCATCAAATCCACAAGAAACAACGGAAACATAGATGTTTCAACAAGGACATCGTGAAGCACTATAAGCAGCGATCAGTCCAGAAGCTGCGGATCAAACAGAGGCAGACTCAGCGTCAGCCGAGACCTGCTCAGCCTCAGTCTCAGCCTCAGCAGAAACAGAGACCTGTTCAGCCTCCGACTCAGCCTCCGACTCAGCCTCCGACTCAGCCTCAGTCTCAGCCTCAGCAGAAACAGAGACCTCCTCAGCTTCTGACTCAGCCTCAAACTCAGCCCCAGTGGACAAGAGCCAATCAAATCCACAAGAAACAACGGAAACATAGATGTTTCAACAAGGACATCGTGAAGCACTACAAGCAGCGATCAGTCCAGAAGCTGCGGATCAAACAGAGGCAGACTCAGTCTCAACCTCAGTCTCAGCCTCAGCAGAGACAGAGACCTGCTCAGCCTCAACAGATTCAGCCTCAGCCTCAGAGACAGCCTCAGCCTCCACAGAGACCTGCTCAGCCCAGAGATTTGGTCATCGAAGTCCAACTTCAGGACCCCCTCCAAGACAGGAGCGTGAGGTTCCAGGAGACTACTGGACACGCTGTCCGAGGTCCCAGGAGAAGTAGCAAGTGGAGGGCCAGGAGAGGGCAATATGACAAAAGGAACTTCCAGAAGAACCACCCGGAGAGGACAGGAATGGTCCAGGAGACGTTCTACAAGCAAAACCATTACAAAAAAAGTAGAACGTTCAGGAAAGGAGCCCAGAATGGCTGGACCCACTGAAGATCCTTCCAGACCAATAACTAAGTCTCCACTCGTTCATGAGACTTTCAACTTAATGCAAAATAAATAAAAAATTTTTATTGCAAATAAATGTTTTATTTTATCTAATGCACTATTAATGCTACAACAACTACTTCAACCACACAATTTAATATTACAACTCCAAATACTGTGAGACTGAAATACTTCACCCAACACTGTTACTTTACTTAAAATAAACAAATTGACAAAGAATAATCAATAAACATCACTCACATATTGAATTTTAAAGTTTTATATTTTAAGCCAACACATACCTGTCAAATACCAAGGGTTAGTGTTCGAAAGTAGTTCCAAAAGCCTGAAGTAAATGTTTTGTTCCCTCATTTCACTACGACTGAAAAACTCTTTATTTTACCATGAACAAGAACAAAAACAACAGCTTTTCCAGAACTATGTCTATTCAAAACGAGGCCAAAGTCCAGCAGAGGTGGTAAAGTAGCCAAACATTGTACTCCAGTCAGAGTAATGTTTCTTCTATATAATATTACTCAAGTAGAAGTACAAAGTAGTAGTCCAGGAAATTACTCAAGTAAGAGAAAAAAAGTATATTGGAAAACTACTACTCAAGTAAGAGTATCAGACGTAACATCTGAATTTTATTTTAATTTGAAGGACAAAACATAAAGCACAAACTCTGTTTTCTTCAAAGGATAGACTCAAAAACAGAAAAACTAAATCATATCTGATGCTAGAAACACAAACATTCAGATCATCTCATATTGTCAACATAAAGCTTTTGTCACTTGTAGACTTTACTCAATTCAATTGGTTTTATTTTTGTAACGCCCAAAATCACAACAACAGTTGTCTCGAAGGGCGTTCATGTTTTGGTTGATGGGGGAAACCGGAGTACCCAGAGGAAACCCATCCAGACACGGGGAGAAACATGAAAAACTCCACACAGAAAGGCCTGGGCGACCCGGGGATCGAACCAAACCTTCTTGCTGTGAGGCATGAGTGTTGCCACTCAGCCACCGTGCTGCCTACACACAAAAACAAACAGGAAAATCAAACAACAGGAAAAATCAGACAAAACAAGAAAAATCGGCCAGGCGAGGAGGAGGGAGGGGGGCGGAGGAGGGCCAGGCGAGGAGGAGGAGAGCCGGGCGAGGAGGATGAGAGCCGGGCGAGGAGGAGAGGGAGGCGGGTGGAGGAGGGCCAGGCGGGGAGGAGGAGAGGGTCCAGCTGTCATCGGGGCATCTGAAAGAGTTACACTCCACAGGGGGAGTGGGACAGGGGACAACATGTGAATAGCATTGCTGATGAGAAAATAGGAGGAAGCAGAGGATAGTGCTCAGGTACTTCCCCCAGCTAGTTATCTCCTACTGCAACCTATCTTATCCCGGGTTTTAATGTCCCTAACTCCCTCACTAAGTAACCTGGTCATAAGCTATACCGAAGAGGAAGGTTTTAAGCCTGGTCTTAAATACAGAGACTGTGGGGGCCTGTTTAACATCAGCAGGGAGTTGATTCCATAGCACAGGAGCTTGGTAACTGAATGCCCTCCCTCCCACTGTACTTTTGGACACTCTAGGAACCACTAATAGTCCTGCATTCTGAGAGCGGAGTGCTCTGTTTGGCTGGTACAGGACAATGGCATCTTGCAGATAGGATGTGGCCATACTGTTTAGGGTTTTGTATGTCAGAAGGAGGACTTTGAATTTGATTCTAAGCTCGACAGGAAGCCAGTGCAGATATTGTAGTACAGGACTGATGTGGTCTCTTCTTTTAGTTCCTGTTAGGACTCTGGCCGCTGCATTTTGGGCCAACTGGAGGCTCCTTATAGTACTTTTGGGGCAGGCGGCGAGCAGAGAATTACAGTAATCAAGTCTGGAAGTAACAAATGCATGAATGAGTTTTTCAGCATCGTTTTTAGGTAAAATATTTCAAATTTTAGTTATATTTCGCAGGTGAAAGTATGCGGTTTTACAAGCTAAGTTTATATGGGCTGTGAATGAGAGATTTTGATCCAATAGGACTCCAAGATTTTTTACAGTAAGACGAAAGAATTCTAATGTGTAGTACAATATTAATGAAGTCTGATCCAAAGTGACCCTAAAGAGGAAGTAAAACACGTCACAAAATGACGTTAAGTTAAAAAGAAAATAGCATCATTATTAAGATGCACAATAGACACACAAAACCTTGACAGTGAGCCGTTTCAATGGGAGAAAAGACCAGACGGGTTCATTTGAACTCAAACTATCTGCGCTAGAAAAAGCACTACACTGCAGAATAGAACATGAATCGAAGTTAATAATTCAAATTAAAGCTATTTGTTTATATATTTTTGGGTTTAGACCAGGATTGGGTTTTTAAAATTTAAACATAGCTTGTAACTTTCCTGTCACCATTTCCTTATCCACGTTTTTATGTTTTTTATTATTATTTTATTATATATTTTGTAGCCATGTTTTTTTTTTTTTTGTTTTTTTTTTCATTAATTGATTCAATATCAGCACAAACCCATTCCATGAGCCATCGTCATGGAAATGTGACATCACCTGTTGCGTTTCCATGAGCCATCGTCATGGAAATGGGACAACACCTTGCTTTCTGACATCATCAAGCAAGGTTTTAAGGCAAAGACAGACAGTAAAGTACTTCATTTTACAGAAGCATTCGAGCCGATCGCCACAAACTACAGAGCTGAGACTCAGTAAGACAAAGACAATGGAACAAATGAACAAGATGTCTGCCTTTCACCAGTGGAGGAGCCAGAGAGCCGCTTCCCAAAAACCATACTCCAAACCAACTGGGAGGAGTGGTTTAGGAAAAAAGACTCTCACAATGCAGGTTTATGCACCACCTGCCATTATTCAGAAACAGAAGATGGCAAAAATGATGGATGAACTGATGTCTGCGATGGAGAACCTAACCATCTCTAAAGGCCTCAGTCTGAAGGGCAGGGGATACTGGCAGGTGCCTACCTGCTCAGTGACAGAGCAGAAACCAGACCAGAGACATAACAGCTTCATGGAGTCCTTGATTCAAAAAGGCTACATCCATAAGCGCCAAGAGCAGAGGAGAGCCAATCGAATCCACAAGAAACAACGGAAACATAGATGTTTCAACAAGGACATCGTGAAGCATTACAAGCAGCGATCAGTCCAGAAGCTGCGGATCAAACAGAGGCAGACTCAGCATCAGCAGAGACCTGCTCAGCCTCAACCTCAGTCTCAGCCACAGCAGAGACAGAGACCTGCTCAGCCTCTGACTCAGCCTCAAACTCAGCCCCAGCAGACGAGAGCCCATCAAATCCACAAGAAACAACGGAAACATAGATGTTTCAACAAGGACATCGTGAAGCACTATAAGCAGCGATCAGTCCAGAAGCTGCGGATCAAACAGAGGCAGACTCAGCGTCAGCCGAGACCTGCTCAGCCTCAGTCTCAGCCTCAGCAGAAACAGAGACCTGTTCAGCCTCTGACTCAGTCTCAGCCTCAGCAGAAACAGAGACCTCCTCAGCTTCTGACTCAGCCTCAAACTCAGCCCCAGTGGACAAGAGCCAATCAAATCCACAAGAAACAACGGAAACATAGATGTTTCAACAAGGACATCGTGAAGCACTACAAGCAGCGATCAGTCCAGAAGCTGCGGATCAAACAGAGGCAGACTCAGTCTCAACCTCAGTCTCAGCCTCAGCAGAGACAGAGACCTGCTCAGCCTCAACAGATTCAGCCTCAGCCTCAGAGACAGCCTCAGCCTCCACAGAGACCTGCTCAGCCCAGAGATTTGGTCATCGAAGTCCAACTTCAGGACCCCCTCCAAGACAGGAGCGTGAGGTTCCAGGAGACTACTGGACACGCTGTCCGAGGTCCCAGGAGAAGTAGCAAGTGGAGGGCCAGGAGAGGGCAATATGACAAAAGGAACTTCCAGAAGAACCACCCGGAGAGGACAGGAATGGTCCAGGAGACGTTCTACAAGCAAAACCATTACAAAAAAAGTAGAACGTTCAGGAAAGGAGCCCAGAATGGCTGGACCCACTGAAGATCCTTCCAGACCAATAACTAAGTCTCCACTCGTTCATGAGACTTTCAACTTAATGCAAAATAAATAAAAAATTTTTATTGCAAATAAATGTTTTATTTTATCTAATGCACTATTAATGCTACAACAACTACTTCAACCACACAATTTAATATTACAACTCCAAATACTGTGAGACTGAAATACTTCACCCAACACTGTTACTTTACTTAAAATAAACAAATTGACAAAGAATAATCAATAAACATCACTCACATATTGAATTTTAAAGTTTTATATTTTAAGCCAACACATACCTGTCAAATACCAAGGGTTAGTGTTCGAAAGTAGTTCCAAAAGCCTGAAGTAAATGTTTTGTTCCCTCATTTCACTACGACTGAAAAACTCTTTATTTTACCATGAACAAGAACAAAAACAACAGCTTTTCCAGAACTATGTCTATTCAAAACGAGGCCAAAGTCCAGCAGAGGTGGTAAAGTAGCCAAACATTGTACTCCAGTCAGAGTAATGTTTCTTCTATATAATATTACTCAAGTAGAAGTACAAAGTAGTAGTCCAGGAAATCACTCAATTACTCAAGTAAGAGAAAAAAAGTATATTGGAAAACTACTACTCAAGTAAGAGTATCAGACGTAACATCTGAATTTTATTTTAATTTGAAGGACAAAACATAAAGCACAAACTCTGTTTTTCTTCAAAGGATAGACTCAAAAACAGAAAAACTAAATCATATCTGATGCTAGAAACACAAACATTCAGATCATCTCATATTGTCAACATAAAGCCTTTGTCACTTGTAGACTTTACTCAATTCAATTGGTTTTATTTTTGTAACGCCCAAAATCACAACAACAGTTGTCTCGAAGGGCGTTCATGTTTTGGTTGATGGGGGAAACCGGAGTACCCAGAGGAAACCCATCCAGACACGGGGAGAAACATGAAAAACTCCACACAGAAAGGCCTGGGCGACCCGGGGATCGAACCAAACCTTCTTGCTGTGAGGCATGAGTGTTGCCACTCAGCCACCGTGCTGCCTACACACAAAAACAAACAGGAAAATCAAACAACAGGAAAAATCAGACAAAACAAGAAAAATCGGCCAGGCGAGGAGGAGGGAGGGGGGCGGAGGAGGGCCAGGCGAGGAGGAGGAGAGCCGGGCGAGGAGGATGAGAGCCGGGCGAGGAGGAGAGGGAGGCGGGTGGAGGAGGGCCAGGCGGGGAGGAGGAGAGGGTCCAGCTGTCATCGGGGCATCTGAAAGAGTTACACTCCACAGGGGGAGTGGGACAGGGGACAACATGTGAATAGCATTGCTGATGAGAAAATAGGAGGAAGCAGAGGATAGTGCTCAGGTACTTCCCCCAGCTAGTTATCTCCTACTGCAACCTATCTTATCCCGGGTTTTAATGTCCCTAACTCCCTCACTAAGTAACCTGGTCATACGCTATACCGAAGAGGAAGGTTTTAAGCCTGGTCTTAAATACAGAGACTGTGGGGGCCTGTTTAACATCAGCAGGGAGTTGATTCCATAGCACAGGAGCTTGGTAACTGAATGCCCTCCCTCCCACTGTACTTTTGGACACTCTAGGAACCACTAATAGTCCTGCATTCTGAGAGCGGAGTGCTCTGTTTGGCTGGTACAGGACAATGGCATCTTGCAGATAGGATGTGGCCATACTGTTTAGGGTTTTGTATGTCAGAAGGAGGACTTTGAATTTGATTCTAAGCTCGACAGGAAGCCAGTGCAGATATTGTAGTACAGGACTGATGTGGTCTCTTCTTTTAGTTCCTGTTAGGACTCTGGCCGCTGCATTTTGGGCCAACTGGAGGCTCCTTATAGTACTTTTGGGGCAGGCGGCGAGCAGAGAATTACAGTAATCAAGTCTGGAAGTAACAAATGCATGAATGAGTTTTTCAGCATCGTTTTTAGGTAAAATATTTCAAATTTTAGTTATATTTCGCAGGTGAAAGTATGCGGTTTTACAAGCTAAGTTTATATGGGCTGTGAATGAGAGATTTTGATCCAATAGGACTCCAAGATTTTTTACAGTAAGACGAAAGAATTCTAATGTGTAGTACAATATTAATGAAGTCTGATCCAAAGTGACCCTAAAGAGGAAGTAAAACACGTCACAAAATGACGTTAAGTTAAAAAGAAAATAGCATCATTATTAAGATGCACAATAGACACACAAAACCTTGACAGTGAGCCGTTTCAATGGGAGAAAAGACCAGACGGGTTCATTTGAACTCAAACTATCTGCGCTAGAAAAAGCACTACACTGCAGAATAGAACATGAATCGAAGTTAATAATTCAAATTAAAGCTATTTGTTTATATATTTTTGGGTTTAGACCAGGATTGGGTTTTTAAAATTTAAACATAGCTTGTAACTTTCCTGTCACCATTTCCTTATCCACGTTTTTATGTTTTTTATTATTATTTTATTATATATTTTGTAGCCATGTTTTTTTTTTTTTGTTTTTTTTTTCATTAATTGATTCAATATCAGCACAAACCCATTCCATGAGCCATCGTCATGGAAATGTGACATCACCTGTTGCGTTTCCATGAGCCATCGTCATGGAAATGGGACAACACCTTGCTTTCTGACATCATCAAGCAAGGTTTTAAGGCAAAGACAGACAGTAAAGTACTTCATTTTACAGAAGCATTCGAGCCGATCGCCACAAACTACAGAGCTGAGACTCAGTAAGACAAAGACAATGGAACAAATGAACAAGATGTCTGCCTTTCACCAGTGGAGGAGCCAGAGAGCCGCTTCCCAAAAACCATACTCCAAACCAACTGGGAGGAGTGGTTTAGGAAAAAAGACTCTCACAATGCAGGTTTATGCACCACCTGCCATTATTCAGAAACAGAAGATGGCAAAAATGATGGATGAACTGATGTCTGCGATGGAGAACCTAACCATCTCTAAAGGCCTCAGTCTGAAGGGCAGGGGATACTGGCAGGTGCCTACCTGCTCAGTGACAGAGCAGAAACCAGACCAGAGACATAACAGCTTCATGGAGTCCTTGATTCAAAAAGGCTACATCCATAAGCGCCAAGAGCAGAGGAGAGCCAATCGAATCCACAAGAAACAACGGAAACATAGATGTTTCAACAAGGACATCGTGAAGCATTACAAGCAGCGATCAGTCCAGAAGCTGCGGATCAAACAGAGGCAGACTCAGCATCAGCAGAGACCTGCTCAGCCTCAACCTCAGTCTCAGCCACAGCAGAGACAGAGACCTGCTCAGCCTCTGACTCAGCCTCAAACTCAGCCCCAGCAGACGAGAGCCCATCAAATCCACAAGAAACAACGGAAACATAGATGTTTCAACAAGGACATCGTGAAGCACTATAAGCAGCGATCAGTCCAGAAGCTGCGGATCAAACAGAGGCAGACTCAGCGTCAGCCGAGACCTGCTCAGCCTCAGTCTCAGCCTCAGCAGAAACAGAGACCTGTTCAGCCTCCGACTCAGCCTCCGACTCAGCCTCCGACTCAGCCTCAGTCTCAGCCTCAGCAGAAACAGAGACCTCCTCAGCTTCTGACTCAGCCTCAAACTCAGCCCCAGTGGACAAGAGCCAATCAAATCCACAAGAAACAACGGAAACATAGATGTTTCAACAAGGACATCGTGAAGCACTACAAGCAGCGATCAGTCCAGAAGCTGCGGATCAAACAGAGGCAGACTCAGTCTCAACCTCAGTCTCAGCCTCAGCAGAGACAGAGACCTGCTCAGCCTCAACAGATTCAGCCTCAGCCTCAGAGACAGCCTCAGCCTCCACAGAGACCTGCTCAGCCCAGAGATTTGGTCATCGAAGTCCAACTTCAGGACCCCCTCCAAGACAGGAGCGTGAGGTTCCAGGAGACTACTGGACACGCTGTCCGAGGTCCCAGGAGAAGTAGCAAGTGGAGGGCCAGGAGAGGGCAATATGACAAAAGGAACTTCCAGAAGAACCACCCGGAGAGGACAGGAATGGTCCAGGAGACGTTCTACAAGCAAAACCATTACAAAAAAAGTAGAACGTTCAGGAAAGGAGCCCAGAATGGCTGGACCCACTGAAGATCCTTCCAGACCAATAACTAAGTCTCCACTCGTTCATGAGACTTTCAACTTAATGCAAAATAAATAACATTTTTTTATTGCAAATAAATGTTTTATTTTATCTAATGCACTATTAATGCTACAACAACTACTTCAACCACACAATTTAATATTACAACTCCAAATACTGTGAGACTGAAATACTTCACCCAACACTGTTACTTTACTTAAAATAAACAAATTGACAAAGAATAATCAATAAACATCACTCACATATTGAATTTTAAAGTTTTATATTTTAAGCCAACACATACCTGTCAAATACCAAGGGTTAGTGTTCGAAAGTAGTTCCAAAAGCCTGAAGTAAATGTTTTGTTCCCTCATTTCACTACGACTGAAAAACTCTTTATTTTACCATGAACAAGAACAAAAACAACAGCTTTTCCAGAACTATGTCTATTCAAAACGAGGCCAAAGTCCAGCAGAGGTGGTAAAGTAGCCAAACATTGTACTCCAGTCAGAGTAATGTTTCTTCTATATAATATTACTCAAGTAGAAGTACAAAGTAGTAGTCCAGGAAATCACTCAATTACTCAAGTAAGAGAAAAAAAGTATATTGGAAAACTACTACTCAAGTAAGAGTATCAGACGTAACATCTGAATTTTATTTTAATTTGAAGGACAAAACATAAAGCACAAACTCTGTTTTCTTCAAAGGATAGACTCAAAAACAGAAAAACTAAATCATATCTGATGCTAGAAACACAAACATTCAGATCATCTCATATTGTCAACATAAAGCTTTTGTCACTTGTAGACTTTACTCAATTCAATTGGTTTTATTTTTGTAACGCCCAAAATCACAACAACAGTTGTCTCGAAGGGCGTTCATGTTTTGGTTGATGGGGGAAACCGGAGTACCCAGAGGAAACCCATCCAGACACGGGGAGAAACATGAAAAACTCCACACAGAAAGGCCTGGGCGACCCGGGGATCGAACCAAACCTTCTTGCTGTGAGGCATGAGTGTTGCCACTCAGCCACCGTGCTGCCTACACACAAAAACAAACAGGAAAATCAAACAACAGGAAAAATCAGACAAAACAAGAAAAATCGGCCAGGCGAGGAGGAGGGAGGGGGGCGGAGGAGGGCCAGGCGAGGAGGAGGAGAGCCGGGCGAGGAGGATGAGAGCCGGGCGAGGAGGAGAGGGAGGCGGGTGGAGGAGGGCCAGGCGGGGAGGAGGAGAGGGTCCAGCTGTCATCGGGGCATCTGAAAGAGTTACACTCCACAGGGGGAGTGGGACAGGGGACAACATGTGAATAGCATTGCTGATGAGAAAATAGGAGGAAGCAGAGGATAGTGCTCAGGTACTTCCCCCAGCTAGTTATCTCCTACTGCAACCCATCTTATCCCGGGTTTTAATGTCCCTAACTCCCTCACTAAGTAACCTGGTCATAAGCTATACCGAAGAGGAAGGTTTTAAGCCTGGTCTTAAATACAGAGACTGTGGGGGCCTGTTTAACATCAGCAGGGAGTTGATTCCATAGCACAGGAGCTTGGTAACTGAATGCCCTCCCTCCCACTGTACTTTTGGACACTCTAGGAACCACTAATAGTCCTGCATTCTGAGAGCGGAGTGCTCTGTTTGGCTGGTACAGGACAATGGCATCTTGCAGATAGGATGTGGCCATACTGTTTAGGGTTTTGTATGTCAGAAGGAGGACTTTGAATTTGATTCTAAGCTCGACAGGAAGCCAGTGCAGATATTTTAGTACAGGACTGATGTGGTCTCTTCTTTTAGTTCCTGTTAGGACTCTGGCCGCTGCATTTTGGACCAACTGGAGGCTCCTTATAGTACTTTTGGGGCAGGCGGCGAGCAGAGAATTACAGTAATCAAGTCTGGAAGTAACAAATGCATGGATGAGTTTTTCAGCATCGTTTTTAGGTAAAATATTTCAAATTTTAGTTATATTTCGCAGGTGAAAGTATGCGGTTTTACAAGCTAGGTTTATATGGGCTGTGAATGAGAGATTTTGATCCAATAGGACTCCAAGATTTTTTACAGTAGGGCTAGAAGCTATACTCACATTGTTGAGTGAGATTATCTGGTCTGACAGAGAATCTCTTTGACCTTTGGGACCAACGACAATGACCTCTGTTTATCCAGGATTTAAGAGCAGGTAATTCAAGGTCATCCAGGTTTTGTCCTTCACACAGGCACTGAGTTTATCTATTTGATCAGTCTGATTTGGTTTCATTGATAAGTACAGCTGAGTGTCATCAGCATAGCACTGAAAATTAATGCCATGTTTTCTGATAATGTTCCCCAATGGCAACATATACAGAGTAAATAGGATTGGACCAAGCACAGATCCTTGTGGAACACCACAGGCTACTTTCGAACAGGGAGAGGTGCTCTGGTTTATACTAACAAACTGGTACCTATCTGATAGATAGGATTTAAACCATTTGAGGGCGGTCCCTCTGATTCCAATGTCACATTCTAACCTCTGCAGTAGAATGTTGTGATCAATGGTGTCAAACGCTGCACTGAGGTCCAGTAGGACCAGGACTGAAGCCAGCCCGTTATCAGCAGCTAGTAGTAAGTCATTTGTTACTGTAAGCAGTGCAGTCTCTGTGCTGTGGTGAGCTCTGAATCCAGATTGAAATATGTTATTGAAATATGTTATTGGATGTTAAAGATGTTATTACTTGGCCTGGAATGTTCCACAGTATGGCAATGCACTTACACATCTCCACAGAGACAAGCAGCTGATGTCACCAGGCTAAATTATTAAATTAGTTGGTTATGCTTTAAGATATTTTTGAGCAAAGAAAATGGTAGTAGTGTAATAAATGCAAGATGGAGAAGATTAATGCCATACTGTGGAACATTCTAGGCAAATAAATTACATTGCCCTGAAGATACTCCTCACCCACAGAAAAGTTACTCAGTGCATCTTTAAGGCCAATTTCTTATTTGAAGCAACTACTGACATGTTTGAATTAATTATTATACAGTGAAGACATTGGTACTAAAGAATATAATTTTATGTTTTTATTTACCTCATGGAAATAGGCCTGTCACGATAAACACTACATCGACTTATCGTTCAATATATAAAAATGGAACAGTATATTTTGGGACACAATTACATTTGAGGAGTAAAAGTTTGTAAGTGACTTCTATGGCTAATTCTTGACCAATAATAGTGCAGTATATGTTGCAGCTCAGGCCTTTTAATGATTCCATCTATTAACAAATGGTTTACTGGGATTATCTTACCTTATTGTTATTGTGTCAGTATCTTAAAGTAGTTTCAATATTATCGTTTAACGCGGTATTTCTCTGTACCAATATATCGTTCTTCAAAATGTGTTATCGTGACAGGCCCACATGGGAACGTGCACTGAAATCAGTATGTTTTGTCGTAACTCATAGACCAAAATGATGTTTTATCCTAAAATGCAATAAAGGTGCAGAAAAGAAAAACTATCTGACTACAATGACCACATTTTATTGCATTAGTGGTGTACACAAGCAAGTGTCAGCCCAATGCCACACAGTTTGGACCTTCTCCGACAATGGAAGTGCTGCTACAGAGCAATTAAGACACGTTTACAAATTAGTACTTCATTAAAACAATAAGATGTAACTATGTCCACACATGTAATATAGTTTTTGCATTCTAAAAGTTAAATATTATCACTCAAGAAAATGCTACAAAAGTGTTACAAGGGGACACAGCTAAAGCAATTATAATGACTTGGGTTTACACTGAAAGTAAGCAAGTTTTCGTGGTTTAACAAAGTGCAACTAAATAAACAGTAAACAGGTCCAAGACTGACAAACACGACACACAATATTCACAAGCAGCAGTTTCCACATGGCTCTTCATCAAACTTTACGCACTTTAGTCTCTTCTCTAACTCTGATATTATACCTGAGACAAACGATTCTTATATGAAGTTGTCTCTACACAGTCCTCATCCAACTCCCTGAATGGACAAAACATTGTGTTAGTCAGAGTTATAGTTTTTTTTGTAACGAATATTCATCGGTGTTCTTTTGAGTATGGGATTGGAAAGAATGTAGTTTTATTTTGAAGTTGCAAAGTAAGTTTATGTGGCTGATCCGAGGGCTGTAAAATAACTTCCCTTAGGTGCAAAGTTGTAAAATGGCCTGATTTTTTTTTAGTATTGGATTGAGATTTTAAAAAGGATCATCAAGTTTGACTTTGAAGCAACTAATGATACAACACCACTGGTTCTCATACTTTTCGCACCAACTCTTCCTTTGAAAACAACTACACTAAACTTATATATTTAACAAACTTATAAGACAATTTGCTAGAGAAATAGGTTCTGATGCAACATATTTTTTGGTATTCTTGAAAGTGTCATTCTGTCAGGATTTCTCACGCCAAGTTATTGAATAAGCAACATGTTATAGGCTTGTTTCCATGAAGACATTATTGGTTTGCCTGGAATGTTCTACAATATGCTCATTTCCATGGAGATAAAAAAGGTTAATGCCAGTTTGCCCCACCCTGCAAGTTACAGGTCAAATCTGTGGCAAGACGAGTCCACTTAGTTTATTTGCAATACAGAGACTGCGTGTCTTCTAGATGAACAAAAGAAATGAACAAACAACAATCCAGCAACCCAAACTGAACACAGGGAGAACATAAAGGCTACACCCCTGGTAAGTAATGAACGACAGGGGCAGAGAAAACAGGGAGGCAGCAAACAAAGGACTGGAACAGGCTTGGAAATGAAGCTGTACTGTGGATAAACAAGGAAACCGGCAGAACTGTTACAACTTGAGTACTTCTGTCAATACTGGGTGATATGAGGGGGAAAAAAAGAATCAAATTTTTTTCCTCCGATATTGTTTGATCTGGAGTTTTGATTTGACCTTTGTCCATCTTACTGAAAACAGACAGGTTGACTTCAGGTATAAAGAGCAGTGTGTCAGGATCACTACAGTTTTTTACATTTTGGGTTGATGAGACACTACAGTATTTTAAGCCGAAAAGCATGTGTGCATTACCGCTATTAGCAGAAACACATGCGTTGTCCTTGTGCTGAATAGGTCTTCAGTTTCACGTAAAAAATACAACAAAGGAAAAGAGCGGAAAGAAGGTGAGGAGCTGGATCAGAGAGAGCGATATTCTAAAATCAATACATTTTACGTGGAAAAAAGCTCTGGTCAAACTCGTGACAATATTTATCACCCTTGGCAGCTCTTATAAAGCCGCCCAATTCCACGGGAAAAACTACAGACCTGTCAACGCTGTCGAGGGCAGATGACACACACACACAGGCAGGGGGGAAAGAGGCACTGGACCTATAATTTTGCAGGTTTAGGTCAAAACTTGTGAAACGCGAGGACACGTGAGGGGACATAAAGAAACTGTGGTCCTCACTTGGAGCTTTCACTTAAACAAGAGCACCACGCACTTTTACTGCCACACGATTGGCTCTAGACCTGTCGATTCAAATGCGCTTGCCTTATCGAGATGGGACAGTTTTGATCGTGGTTTATCCATATTTCGATTTTTGGCACAGCCCTGACTTCTGTACATTCAAATAGGTTATGTGACTTAAGTTCCATACTCAGGAATTCCACAATTTACCGCCACATATGGAAATGGAAATACTTGTCTTAACTGTTAGCATATTCCTCAGTTTGAGATTGAAGAGTGCCCTAAAATTATATCCTCCTTCTCTTTCGGTGAACATGCACTGTATTTGTCTTGGTAAGAGTTTATTACTTGCTTTGAACATTACCTATGTGGTTTTAAATGACACTAGATCATTTAGTTTGAGGATTTTTGACTGCAGGAATAAGTGATGAGTGTGTTCATAACTGGCTGTGAGGATCTTTCAGACAGCTCGTTTCTGTAGTATTCACTTTATTCCAGAAGGTACCGTGGGTGCCGCCAATGCCATTCGGGTTGTATTACTTTGCATGGGGCTCTTGACAGTAAATAAGTTCTGAGGTTGCTGTTATAAAGCCTCCCAGAGAATTGGTGCAATGTTGACTTGACATTAACATTTCACACAAAATTAACCTACTTCCATGTATTTTTATTTAAGTGCCACCACAAAGGAAGTTGAATTTGCAGAAAAAGTTGGCGGGGCAGAGTGTGTTTCCCCAGTCTTCTAAACAGTTTGATAAATATGGTAAAATTAGAGGGTTAGGATTAAAATACTTCTTGATAGTTTGGTTTGTACATATCTGATGTGGGCTTTCCAAAAAATCTTCTCACATACTACAGTGCCAAGGAATTTATTTTGAGACACCCTCTGTAATATTACACCATTAAGTTTCCAAACAACATGATTTTAGCTTGTTAATATCAAACCATTGCTTTATTTTTAATAGTTGCTGTATGTTTTTACCGATACAAGAATATTCGTGCCGTCAGTAGTATCACCTTTAGAACTTTTGATATTAGACAGATATCATTCATGTAAAGATTAAATAAGACTGGACCCAGTATCGAACCCTGGGGTAATCCACACCATTTTCAAACAATCAGACTCACTGTCATCTTCACATATTGAAGCCTATTCTCTAAATAGATCCTCATCCAATTCAAGACAATCCCCCATATCAAAAGCTTTTTTTTTTGTCCAAATAAAAATAAAAATATCCAATGGCATGGCTGTGTTTTTGTTTATTAGCAATTGTGTTAGTGATTTCTTCTATAAGGTGAGTCAATGCTGGTGCAGTTGACCGCTTTGCTCTGAATCCATATTGTCAGAGAATAGGTTATATTTCACCATGAACATCCAGTCTGTTGTAGAAAGCTTTTTCTAAAACTTTTGAGAATTGTGAGAGGAGAGAAACGCCCTGTTTGCCACACAGGTGAACTGGACTCAAATGCAACACAAAACGCGCAGTCAAAATGTTTTAGAAACTACAACAGAAAGTGTCTTTTAAACATGTAATTCAGAATATGGTAAATCAGGCAAATAAACAACTGAGGAAAGATGTCTTATTTAATATCAACAAAACTCTCATCCAACACTGGGAATTCAAAAAGGGAAAACAGGCTGGGGAAATAAACTCAGAAACTGGTAACTCAAACAGGAATAAATGCACACAGATATAGGGCTTAATAGTTGCTTTTGACTGGTCAACAATCTAGCAAGAACTGACTGAACATAAGCAGTGTATATAGACTACCCTGGGCTGATTAACAAAACGAGAGGCAGCTGCAGGGAAAACACGGAGGTAACAAAAGAAGGACCGGAACAGGCTGAAAAACGGAGCCGGACTGAGGAAAAAACATGCAAACAGGTAGAACTGTGACACTGTTATTTGTGAAGAGATGTTTATTACGATGATGATTTGTGCAGTGGTTTGACCTTAACTATTTTTATTTTGTTAAGGAATTGACCAGTCTGGAATGACAGATTACAGATATAAGTAGGTTAGATATACTCTCTATTATGTTTTTAATGATTTCACATCCAGGTCAACACAGTCAGTAGATGCGTTTCCATTAATTTACTTTATTAACTATTTCTTTCTCTGCTTTAAGGAGATTGAACCCATGAGAGGTCCTTCTATATTCGTTGCCATTTTGTCCAATCGATGCAAAATAATTATTAAGGTTCTCTCTAACGTTGTTCCTATTCTACTATTTAAAATTTCTCTTGTTTTAATGTTATTTTTGAGGAAACTCATACCTGGGTGTAGGATAAATTATACATGGTGTCCAAGCCTCTCTACAATTTAAAAATGAAATTACAAAAGCAGTTGCTAAGATATATGAATTAGATTTGTTCTATTGTACTCAGTGGTTATACATGTTTTTAATCACATTGCATTTTTGTATTTCAGGCATCCTGTTGATTAAAGAGGCATCCTTTTGAATGAATCCCTAAGAAATGGCTACTCCTCAAGAGAAGGCACAATGCACATCATTGTTTATTCAGACAAAATCAGATACGTAGACTCAACGAAATAAAGATACAGGACATTACTGAACTAAAGCAAAAGATGACAGATTGTGACCATTGATGAGGCTCTGCTACAGCGAACATGGCGAGAAATCGAGTACCGTCTTGATGTGCTTCGTGCGACTAATGGTGCCCATATAGAGGTGTATTAAATGAGGTAAAAAACTTTGTAAACCACAGAGTACGATAGAACAAGTCTGATTAAGATATCTTATCAATTGCCTTTGTAATACATTTTTCATTGTAAAGAGCCTTTATGGACACCCTGTACATCTCTGGATGCTTTGACGTGCTGGATTGGGGATGAATTATCAGTTTATTATCTCATAAGTAGACAGTGTCCTCTCTCTGTCTCACGTGGCTCGGGCATCAGCTCCTTCCTTTTGCTTCATGCAGTGTCCGTGAAATCCTCATTTACATAGATGTTTGTGCTTTTTAAGTGCTACAGGACAGCTGTGCAGCAGAGATGGGACACACATATCCCAAGTCACCAGTCTAGCTGTTTCAAGAAATAACTACTCAAGAATCTTCAATCTTTGCTTTCATCTGGCAGTGTTGTGGCAGTATTGTTGGCCAAAATATTAAAATTACCGGCATACACCTCTACCTCTATAGTAAACAAAATTACAATATTTTGACGTAAACAAATACACCAGTCAGGCTTATCTCCAGCTGTAACTCCAAACTTTTGCATCAACATAATCTCCAAATGGCAACTTGAAAAATGAAAAATGGTGGCTGTCGTCACTGGATACCGAGACCTAAACGTCTCAGTTCAACTTGTGATCATCTGTCTACGTGCTCCGGCGACCTTCACCAAACTTCTGCATCATCTCCCCAAACGCGGCGCCGCTCCCACCCAACCGCACGCACACCCCAAACATCCGTCACCCAGGATAAATTATTCATAACGCAGGAGCCCGCAGACAGCAGGACTGATGTATTTGTTTTGCTTGTCCTATCACTCCCCTCAGTTCGTCTCCCGGCGTTTCTACGGAGACGCTTTATATCTAGGGCGCCGCGGGGACAACAGGTTGACAACTGCGCTTCCGCCTCGGGTCAAAAAGAACTTTGAGCAAGTCGTGGGTAATGATGTTCTGCTGAGGAGGAAGCTTTTGGGTGTTCAGAAGAAGCACTTTAGTGGTACTCTTAATTAGCTGAAAATGTACTTTTTAATTCCAAATAAAGCTCCTCAAAACATTTCAAAAATGTATTTGAAAAAGTAAGACATGGCAACCAGCCACATAACTTTGAGTGGAGTTGGCAAAAGAAGATCAAGTAGCTATCCTTCCCATTGACGGTTTGACCTGCAAGCACAGTTCTGGTTGTAGTTACTCTGGTCGATTGGTAAATGTTCAATTGTGACAGTGATGTCCCCAATTTCAAAGGTGCACTAACATTGTTCATGCCCACCACCATCTGATCTCCATTAAAGTTATTTTATCTGCCTGCCTGGAGATGATGCCACCTGGCCAAGTTACAGGTCACATCAATGATTTATTTATCAATAAAATTCTTTTTGTCACACACTCCAGTACCACAACCTACGTGTGTCATAAGATGTCAGCTCCCTTGTCTCACTTTATGCTCCTTGGATGGCCTCTCTGATCCACTGGTGGTATTCGTTGCTTTCAGTGCAGATGACTCTGGCACCACAGCTGTGGTTACCGCATCACCAAAGAGGAAAAAAGCTGAAGGCAGTACTGTTATACAAGAAGGCAAAGCAATTACATCTCCATGGAGAGGAGAAAGTGGTGTCATCAGAAATGTTTTGGCACCTTTTAAATAATATTTTTGATAAATGTATAAGAATACATGATCATGAAATTATATAGCACCTTTCAACATACTCAAAGTACTTTTCATTGCATTGTTCATTCTCTCCATAGCAACATCCCACATGAGCGGTGCCAGAATGACTGTATTGAGTGTTCGTGCCATGTATTTGGCAGCATAACAGAAACAGGTTATTTCAACACACATGAACCTGAGCAATGTGAGGTGTGGTAATGATAACAGCCTGTTCTGACGAGCCCCGACACAACTAGGACCTGCTTTTACTTCATAGCACTAAATAATGCAGCTCATGATTGAGGGAACATTCTATACAGAAAGAACAAGAAAATTAGAAAATGATTAAAATGTTGCCAGATTATTTATTAATTAAAGTATTTTGGCTATTGAATGAACACACGGGCAGATCAGAGCAGGGTTGAATTAGAGTCACATGACCTAGACCTGTGGAACCCGGCATTTTAACCCCCAACAAAACACTTCATCAAGGTTTTTTTTTTTTTTTTTAATTCAAAAATATTTTATCATTCTTAAACGTGCCATATTGGGATAAGGCATTTTGAGTTTTTAAGAACATTACAGAGAAACACAACCCAATCATGTCCGCTTTCTTCTTTCTCTGGCACAGTATGACCCAGCCCATAGCCGTCTCTTCTCACCAGGGGAGCTCTCCAAAGTGTTCCAGCAGCACTCTAGCACGCACAGTGAAGGGGCATAAAGGGAAACGCAGAGCTGTGAAAGTGTCAGGCAACATAAAGATGATGAGGGCTTTGTTTGTCACGCCAGGTCCCAGTTTGCACCACCAATTGGCCTGCTGCAGAGACGAGTTCACCCCACTAAGATTTGCACAAAGTATTAAAGGAGTAGCATGGTTATAATTGGAGAGGCTGTGTGCAGTTGTACATGATGCACAAATGAGTCACAACTACGATGAGAATTACTGCAGTATATTTTTTTATTGAGTATCATATTTGGAAGTAAAAGTATTTAAAGTTTATATGACTGGTTTTCGTGCTTTTCCAGTTCTTACGTGTTTTTTGTGGGGTAGAACCTGTGGTAAATATTTCTCATAGATTAACAAAAGTTAACTGACTGTTTGTTCTTATGTCATCAAAATGGAAAATTCCATCCAAAATGCAGGGAAAATTTACAAGCGGGGAATAGATTTTTCTGACAGATTAAAAATGTAAGTAGCATTTAATTTTTATGTGTGTAATTATAACTAAGGTTTTGGCTCTTTATGGTTTGGTGTGTTGTGCTTTTTTTTTTACCAGAAAAGGAGACATAATCATTGAACCATCTCGCCCCAGGATACCACAGTAGTTCGGCATTTGCCTGGAATCTTGAAAAACATGTATCATTATTGAGTGGAGTTACCTGTCCACTGATCTGACCTGCAACTTGGAAAGTTACTGTGAACATTAGATTTGGAGTTACATCATACATCTTTAAATTGATATTTTTTTGTTTGTTACTGTTTATAAATACAACAACTTGCAGTAGCATTATTATGTCCTAGCATTTTCATACTAAAAAGTGAAGTCTGCTGTTAGCATTGTGGGGAAGCTGGCCCAAAGTGGTCAAAGTAAGAGACAGACTCAAAAGTCCCATTAGACCAAATTTATTAGCAGCATTGTGGTACCCCGTGGACAAAAAAATAATACATAGTTACAAAAATTAACAGTGCCCAACATTAACTTAAACAACTAAGGACAAATCCTCGTGCACCCTGGCTACACTGATGTCTCTTGAATGTCTAATTAACCCTGCTTAAATACCCTTCTGCACAGGAAGCACCTCCCCCTGGTATACACCATATCTCCCACAGGTGCTGTGGGTATAACATTAGCTGTATTTTATATTTAAAACCATCTCTCAGGGCCCAAGTCCCTTAACTAAACAGTGTTTAACAAAATAACTATAAACACTTAAAACATTGAAACAAAATACAGAAGACACTGACAGAAAGAAATAAGCAAACTTAAACCAGTTCTTCCCTCCACATGGTCTGGCCCACGACCACACCCAAGCCTATAAAAATGGCCGACATTGGGCAGGCCCCCTCTTCGTTTGGACCATGTGGAGATTCAGGCAAGTGGATTGCAGTATAGAACTGAACTGACAAAATAATTGAATTAACCACATTTAAGCAAATAAAATATTTTTAAACTAACAAGTGTGTGGTGATTTAACTAAATGAAAAACTAAACTAAACAAACCCGGGATAGTTCTATTTAGTTTTGTATTGGAAAATTATTGAAAATGAACATACATGTGAACAAACCAAATTACAGTAATATTAAAAAGGGACACTTTGTCACAAGCATGCTAGTTGTTGTTAGCTCTGGTTTCTGAAAATTCTGAAAAACTGTTATAAAATCATCATGGTGATAATAATTAAGATGCTCAGAATCCATAGGGTGAGTGAGGAATAATTTTGGACAGCACTGAAATTGAACTAGTTCTGTTTTTCACGTTTTACGTCAGTAAAAATCGGGTACGTCGTCTTTAGTTGTGTAATTTTGAGGTGACTACTGTGAGAAAACTTAAATCTAGCTAATTCTATACAAACATTACTTAACAGGATGTACTGTCATTTATGTGTAAAAATTTCCACTAAGGCCACAGCTATACATGCAGTCAGTGTAGATCGTGTGGCTTCATGTCATTGCAATGTGCTTTTTTTTGTTTGTTGGGGTTGTAGAAATACATCAGGGCGGGCCTAGTACTTTTCCTATTGTCTAGTGCCAGCTTTTAAAAATGAAGCTTCCATCCTACAAGTCTACACCGGCACTTCTCATCACTGTTCACAGGTAAGAGTTCTGCTCATTTATTAGATTTAGATTTGCAATTTTATTTATTTATCTTTTTTTAAATTTTATTTATACTACTACTACTACTACTACTACTAACAATAATAATACATTTTATTTATTATGCGCTTTTCTAGACACTCAAGATCGCCTTACAACGCTAAACAAATACAAAAGCATAATTATAAAACAAAGTTAAGTCCAGTAATAAGCATGAGCATTAAAAGCACACAGGTAAAGGGACTGTGCAGCTGCGGTCTGGGGATGTGGTGGAGAGTAATTAAAGGGCCAGTCTAAACAGGTTTGAATTTGGGTTTTAAATGTGGAGGGACGGAGATGGAAGAATGTTCCAGAGCTATTTGAATGATTTTGTAATTTCTGTTGGTTTATGAATTTAAAAAAAGCATAGCCTAAAAACACGATTTTCTAAGGTAATTTTGATTTATTGCAATTCCCCTTGTGTATCAGTAAAGTTTGTATATTTGAGTCTAAACTATTTGAAATGTAGCAGTGTACAGCTGAAGAAGTACATGTGCAATGGTCTTGGTAGTGTTTGTAAAAGGTGTTTTCAGTGTTACATTTGAATGCTTTTGTCATTTTTGTTGGTTGTTTGGTAAAAAAAAACAAAAACAAATGTATTTTTTAAATGGATGAGAGAAAAAAAAAACAACAAACCAAAAAACACACACTTGTCCCAAAACATGTATATAAAACTTCTAAAAAACTTTTAAACAGCATTTTTACAGCATTTGAAATGATTCTATAGCACTTCTTCAAATTTATGAAAGTACAAAACATAGTGCATTTTTTGTCAGTGAAAACTTTCTGTAGTGTTTAAATTTGTTTTTTGTTTTTTGTTTTTTTTGGGGTTTTTTTTTTGTTAAATATTACATCATTGTCCAATAAAGATACAATTAATTGAAAATCAAGCCCAGTGAGCTCTATGCAGCCTGATCAGTATTACGTCTGCAGATCCAGTTAGATTGTCCCATATGATCATTGTATTAGTTTTGCCATTGTTTTCCAGCCTTATGGGAAGCTGTTGAATGTGTTTGCTGCTTCCTATATAGTGTAGTATATGACACATGAGAGAAAATTGCAGGGGAAATGTTATGCAACCTCTTTGTGTTCTGTAATAAATCTGTTCATGTGGACATGTCTGTGCCGTGGACATGTCTGTGCCAAGAACACAACTGACAAAAGTGATTCAAATTCTCACGTTTGCATATAGTGATGAACGCCATGTACTTTTTTAATCTTTCGGCCATGCAAAAGTAATGTTTCTCATCAAAATATACCTGGAGTTTCGTTAAAGATGCACTTTATATGCGTGGTATATGATTTACCACTGGACTGTCTTTATGGTGATGTTGTTGCTTTACCTAAAATGCATTAAAGTTTGGCATTAATTTGATCTATTAAACTATTACAAGTGTTCTATTACTGGCAAACAGCATTCATTCATTCAAGCGCGCTCGCCTCTCCACAGATCTGACCTGTAACTTGGACTTGTCTTTGGAGATGGATGAGTTTAATGCCATATTGCAAAACTTTCTAGACAAACCAATAACATCTCCATGACGACAAGCTAGCGGCAGACTGTCCATCAAGAAGGTTAGGTCATGCATTTGAGTAATCCTGTTTAGTTTTTTTTTTTGACACAAATACTCACATTCATAAGTTTACAGCATCTGGTGGTCATCCATAAAACTCCTGTGTTTTTAAAGTCCATTCACCAGATTTCAATGCACAGGCTATAATAGCTGCTAATGTTTTTTAAAATAATCCATACTGTTGGAGTTCTTGCACCATCTGCTGGTCTAAATTACCGTGACAATATTCTATACAACGTGAAAGACCAATCCATAGAAGTTAAAGCGAAACTAAACACTAAATCAACAGTACCCCAGTTGGTTGAGTGTTTGTCCACTGACCCACAGGTTGGCGTTGCGATTCCAGCTCCCACAGATGAATGTTGTCGTTGTGTCCTTGGGCGAGACACCTCCCTTTGAGTCTGCATAGCTTAATTTGTGTTACTAAACTGCTATTGCTATTTTAATGTTAAGTTAAACTAGGTACATTTTGCAGCTTTGTGGTCAAAAACAGTCAAAAACTAAATGTGTGCCACCTCCAGAGGTCAAAATGACTGAAATGCCAAAACTGTGGAACATTCCAGGCAATAACATGGAAGATATTTGCCATTACAATTCAAAGCCAAATTCTTGCAGTGGACAAAAGTACTTTAAAACACGAATAACTTTGATATTGAATGTACTATATACTAGACAATTTAATTTACTTTTTGATGCGCTATTACAGGTTCAACTAGAAGAAAAAGCAATGGCTGACCCGTGGCTCGAAGCTTATAACTTTGCGATTGAAATTGCAAAGAAAGCCGGAGCGGTATGTTGAAGTAACTGAGATTTCAATAGAGATGAGACCTCACCTTTTCAGAGGGAGTAACGTAGTTTTGTTTTGACAGGAAATCCGAAGGGCGTCTGAAAGTGAAATTAAAATCTCCACTAAGAGCTCCACGGTGGACCTGGTCACTGCTACTGATGTAAGGGTGGAGAAAATCATCATCGGGGCTCTCAAAGAAAAATTTGGGGATGATGTGCATTGGTAAGTGTGGCTGAAGCTACTATATACTACTGATTTTTTTACTTGTTGAAAGAATACATATTGTGATTTATAATGTGTGGCAGCTGTGGATCGTTACGTTTTAAACCGAAATGGTAATCCAACTTAAAACGGGGGTAGACAGTAACTAATTCCAAATACTCACATTACTGTAATTGAGTACATTTTTTGACTAATTGTACTTTTTTGAGTGGATCTTTAAACATCTACTTGTAATTGAGTATAATTTTACCCATGTAATTGTAGTTAGTTGCATTTAAAACCGTATGAGTACTGAGTAAAGCACAACCATCCAAATCCATGGTTTCCTCTGCTCCTTTCTAAACCGACCAACGCCGCTGTATCGCCCGATCTGACCGGACAGAGCTCAGAGAATATGCCGATTGTGGTTTGAAACGACTCAGTTCCACTTTAAACTGTGAATCATGAGCTAAAATGCTTCCATAATGCACAAGTTTAGCAGCAGCACTTGTAATTGAGTACATTTCTAGCCATGTAACTGTAATTTTACTCGAGTACTCTTGTGTTTATAGTCTGTCCCCTCACAACAAAGTGCCACATACAGTATGGATAGCTACAAGTCCTGGTAGCTGGCAGTGGATTATTTTTCATTTGTGCTGAAATGGCTGCACAAAGCTGGTAAATCCCTCATGTATCACAATTAAGGAATTCTGAGCACAAAGTAATTGCAGAGAGCTGGGCGTGTATGGGGGATTTGGGGGAAATTTTTGGAGCAATAGCGTCTTAAATGTGAGAATAAAGATTACTCATGCATGAATCATTCTAAATACAACTTGGGTATAAATGAGAAGGGAAAGTCAGTTTTGGATAATGAGTCTTATTTAAAACTAATACCATATATAAAAAAATAAACCAACACCCAAAGAACAGCAAAACAGCGGTCTGAATTCAGTAGAGCCAGTCTCCAAAACAGGACAGGAACTGATGAACGGACACTTTACATCCTTGTTGGCACGGCAACTAAGTGTCACATCCAAAAGCGGTTACGTTGACAACTCAAAAAGTTACAAGAACAATCAAATATCAAAATATCATATCATTACACTACCATTTAAATACAATACAATTCAAACGCCTCAACAAAGCAATCACCAGCTCAAGTTTTTTTTTTGTATGTGCATTGCTGCCCTCTAGTGTCTAGGCAGAATTTCTAGTTACTTTTTACCCACTATTGACAGACATAAAGTTGTGTAATTGCAACGTTACACAAATCTATGGTCAACACTATTCCCTACTTAAGACACTACTTAGGAGTTACGTCATTTTTAGTAGTGTCCGAAGGGCCAGTTGACGAAAAAGTAGCGTGCTCAGAATTTCCCGCAATGCACCTTGAAAAGTAGTGTCCAGAAGTGATCAGTAGAACAGACAATATAGACCACAATGCACTGCTGGAGTCGGAAAAACAAGAGCGGACAGCGACAGGTGTTTATCTGGACGCTACGTGACTGAATGAAAGCAGATAGAAGTGCTGTTTGTTTTAATCATAATCAAGAATCAACAGTGTGATCACTTTTAAATAAATCCTTTCTGTGTCAAGTTGCTAGCATTTTTTTGTTTTGTTTTTTTGTTGTTTTTTTTACATGACCTGTACTTGCACATAACAATTTTTTATATTTGTATAGACTATAGGAAACATATCGTATTGAACATGGGGATATTTGATTGTATTTTACTTCTGTTAGTGATGAACTGAGTTAGTCTTATAATTTTAATGTGTTCACCTGCCCAGGGACTGCAGATGGCACACAGCAGTAGCTAAATCTGGTGCAAATCATCTTTTCTTTTGTAAGATTAATGAATTTGTATATGGTCCTTGACAAATAAAAAAAGAAAGAAATGAGTATAGTCCGCTAAAGAGTACGGGGCTATGTAGTCAATGAGGGGACTAGGGCATTCGGACAAAGCCTGTGTTTTTTCTAGCCCTTTTCATGGTGAAACTTGTCTTATATGTACTGCCTTCATTTTGTTATTACTATGTTTTACAGTTTTATTGGTGAAGAGTCAGCTTCCAAAAAAGGAGCCTGCATCCTGACAGATGAACCTACCTGGATTATTGACCCTGTGGACGGAACCACCAACTTTGTACATGGGTAAAACATTAGCCTAATATTTTTTTTACGTGGGCTAAATGAAATTGTCTAGTTGGAGTCTTGTAGCAACATTTCATTATATTGCAATGCCATTTCTCCAACAGATTCCCCTTCGTGGCCGTGTCCATTGCCTTTGCGGTTAATAAAGAGGTAAGATATAACACGAAAGATGATAAATTCCAGTATTTCCAACAGCATTTCTAACAGGTGTGATTTTGCAGTTGGAGTTTGGTGTGGTGTACAGCTGCTTTGAAGACAAACTGTACAAAGGGCGGAAAGGACAGGGGGCCTACTGTGACGAAGAGTCCATTCAAGTATCGGACAACAAAGGTAAAAAAACGATACAAAGTCGGGTCGTAATTGAAAAGTATTGAAACTGAATGCGAGTCATATAGTTGGTAGTTCAATTTCCACACTACAGATATGTATAATGATGTGTCCTTTGGCAAGACACTTTCCTCTAATACACTAGTACAGTTGCTGGTCACAGGTTGTCATTCATAATTTTACTGATTTACTGACTTGTTTTCCAAACTTTTCTAAGATGGTAAAATTCCTTAACAACGCATTGCTGTGAAATAGAAATGCTCAGTGTACATTGTAGTAACTCTTTGGTGTCCTTCCTTTGCAGACATTAAGAAGTCAGTCATCATTTCAGAATTTGGGACAGACCGAGATCGATCCAAAGTGAAAAAGATCTGCTCCACTATGGAACGAATCCTTCTGATACCAGTTCATGGGTACACACCTCCACTAGACATTTTATTTAAATTCTTATTAATTTAATTTGCTTTAGTAGCCTACTTTTTATTTAAACTCAAAGCATCTGAGACCAGGTCATACAATTTTACTTTTATGAAAGTTTTGTAAAAAAAATCCCCAGAAGCTACTTTTGCTCCCACACGGTCATTTTTTCAAATCTAGAAGGGATATCAGTCTGATCCTCATGCCCTCTGTATCTCAAGTTTAACCAAACATGATTGTGGAATCAGCTTTGCTTTTTTTACAGTGACATATGTAAAACGATGGAGCTCACTGGTCACCTATGATTCAGAAATAAAATGTCTTACATTTAGTGCTTGGATTCATGGATTCTGAAGAAATCTGCAATGTTTTTCAGCCCCCCCAATATTTTTTTTCCTTTATTTTTACCAATATGAACAGTTCATGCAGGCTCCTGATTGGCTAATCCACTTGTCAATCACGCTCATCTGAAAATGGGGAGATTCACCGGTGACCAGGCTCACATCTTTGTAAAGTATCGAAGAAGTGTGTATTCTAGATCCCAGGCAATAATACCACCTCTTTACTGCTGTCAATACCATTCCAAATCTCTGGGCCTTTATATGTTATAGCAAAACTGGGGAATTTTAGTTTTTGCTTCTTTCCCTGTTTTTGCCCTTATATGGTTACTTTCCATTCTATAAGCATATCTTAGTCTTACCCATGTTTTTATTTTCATGCTGACAGGATCCGTGGCACAGGAACAGCCGCCACTAACATGTGCATGGTAGCGCGTGGATCGGTGGAGGCCTTCTTCGAGATCGGTATCCACTGTTGGGACGTAGCAGCTGGAGCGGTCATCGTCCAGGAAGCAGGGGGCGTGGTCTGTGATGTAGATGGTATGTTAAATGTTAGAAAGTGAATTTGATTGAAAGGAGTTATTGTTGTATTTTACATATTTTTATTTTTTTTTAGGAGGGCCTTTTGACCTCATGTCCAGAAGAATGATGTGTGCAAACCATGCTGATATCGCAAACCGGGTCATTAAAGAAATCGAAATATTCCCATCAGACAGGGATGATCAGTAGAGGGCGCTCTTCAAAAATAGAATGTACTGTTTTTCCTGTAGTTGTAATAAAGTCTTATAGAAAAGCTATCTGTGACTGTTTAAGACTGAATCAACAAATTGAAAATTGTCTTTTTTTTTGCAATATAAATTCAAACAAAAATAACACAATTTGATCAGAGAAGAAAACCCCTATTTTAGAGCAAGGAGTATAACTAAAACTATTTTCTTTAATTATAAAGTACAGGTGTTCTTTCAGCCTAAATATCTTGTATTTCTATTGCAAATTTGTATTTATATTTTAAGCTATTCTTTTTAGTATTTTTAATTAAGCTACAACATATTCTCAAAAAAATAAAATAGGGAATTGTAAAACCTATTACATTCTGCTATTGTATATTCGATATATTGTTTTAATATTGGATTTACTTTAATATTGGATTTTTTTTAATATATTGGATTTACTTTATTTTTTTTTAGGAAACCCCAGGTGATTTTTTCCCCCATTTTAAACTGAAAAAAGTTCTTGCAGACATTGCTTGGTAGGTGGTTCATTTTTGTCCAACCAATTATATTCTATTCATATTTCAATTATATTTTCTGTAACAGCTGCACTTCTTAAACATATTTTAAAATCCCTATCTTCCACATCTTACACGTAAAGCTCTAACAACTTCAAGTCAAACTCATCTCTCACTGAATGTATGCCTGCTGCTTTAGCTTGTGTGGCTATAATTGCTTTATAGTGTGGTCACTTTCCCATTAGCAGCAACATTCTTGTCAAGTTCAATATGATTTACTAGCACATTACTGCACATTCAAGCTGTTTACAGTAGTTATTAGTGTCATTTCAAAGGCCACCAGTAGAGGTCAGTAATGCTCAACTTTTAGATACCACATTTGCTACAGTGTCAGCTACTATACACCTCAAATCAAATTTAAATATAAAGTTTTATTTATGGCTTTAAAGGGACAGCGAACACTACTCATTTCACTAAAAACAGTTAACATTTGTATTCACTAACTAAAACCCTATTTTTTTTCTTTTAGTAAAGTTTATAATTTTACTTTCTGGTTGGAAATTAAGGCTGTGCAAATTGATCCTAAGTATTGCTATACTGGTGCTAAAATAAGTATTGGTATTGTATCGATACTCAAGCTTGCAAGTGCATCTATTAATCATTTTAATGCTAAACCAAAGTAATAGGCATTGGTAGGTATCGATATTGCAGTACTAGTCCCAGTATTGATTGATATGGGATCGATACCAAACTTTCAGGTATCGCACAGCTCTAATTGGACACGAGCAACAAATGTGATAGAGATAATTCAATAACTGTTACCTAGCAACCAAGATGTAAACAAGGGTCAATACTTGTTATGATTAGATTAATTAAAATAAATGCCAGCACATTTAATTTTGTTAAATGGAGGTTTACCAGAAAAAAAAAAAAATCCTTGCACGTAAACTGTCTCATTTATCTACATTTTGGATGGAATTTTCAGTGTTGACATAGCTAGAGGTATCCCGTTTTAGAAATCACCACTACTTCCTCTATTTTGTACTTTTCAATTTTTTTTTCTCCACAAACCGCCATTTAGCTGATGTAAAACTATCTCAGGTACCACCACCAAACCAAGTCATAGCCTATTGTTGAACTGCATTTGATGTGGTACGCTAGCTTAGGTCTACTGTTGTTTTGTGGGATTTTTAAAGTCTTTGAGCTTAAAATGGAACAGAGATAAAAGGTAAAGAAACAGCAAGATATCAGTACCCAGAGGAAACAAACATGGATGTAAGAGCAGCAGGGGATAGAGCAGGATAGAGCTAGCATTTGAACGGCTAATTGCTATGCTAACGTTAAAAATGCAGTTTCTCTACGTTAACACGACATTAAACATCTGCTGTCGCCCAGAAGGAGAATGTGATATTGCATTATGTCTAGACTTAAAATGTCTCATCAGCAATTCATAGCATTAAGCTGAATTAAAATTAGTAGAAACCTATTTTGTTGTTGCGTTTGAGGGAGCTAGCTAGAGAAATGTCCTCTGTGGATAATGTTAGCGAATGTAATACGGTGTTTTTAACATTTGCAGGATTTGGCCGGCGGCCGCACATGGAGAGCAGTGTGCCTGGCAGGTCTGTGTTGTAAATGTCATAGGGGTCATGGAATAAGTTCAGAAAAGTCAACGCTGCATATTTACTCAAGACTGCATGGGAATTTTGCAATGGTTTTCAGCTTGAACTCTGGGGCAACCTACAAAACAAAAGAGCTTTTGAGGTAAGGTAATCAAAAATATTCTACTTTCAAATTGAGTTGACTTTTGAAGTTTAAACGGCTTAAAAGGTTTACCAGTTATGTGGTAATTCATGTTTCATATACAGATTTTAAATCAAATGAAAGGTTTTAAGGTCATTAGTTTGCACATAGTTAACCCCTACCAAGCTTTCAAACTCCTACTATAATTTTTTTTTAGAAATCTGTGGGAAAAATGTTATGTTTTTCTGGAACCTCATTGTTGGCAGTCACTGTTGAGATCCATTAGTAAGAGTAATAAATATAGAGCAGTGTTACTTTTTGTAAAAAGTAACAATAAGGAATGGTGACACAGTGGTCAGTTCAAAGGCTGTATATATGCATGGACATAGCTAAGCTGCTAGCAGCCACGTTCCAACTAGAAACTGATCATGGCCCGCTTCTGACTCAATCGACTCTGGCTCCAATTCACTTTACATTAAAAAACTGTGCCTGTCCGGTTCGTTATTCTGGTCTTAAAATGCTCATACTGACCTGCTCTACATGATCCTTTTTATGTCGTTATTGTGTCTGTAAATCAAGATATGAGCATTAATAAGAGACAAATCAGCTGCCTTCTTTTCCTAAGATCGCTCCCATCAGCATTAGCAACAGATTTAGCGTTTCTAAGCGCCCACCTCCTGCCAAACCAGTGGTGCGGGCGGGAAGGGTGTTATCTTCAGCAGCTTTGCATCAGATTGGCTCTTTGATTCCTGTGATACTCACATTCGGAATTCCAAATATGGAACTTGGCTCCAGATTTACTCATATAACGGTTCACCTCAATGAGCTTCATTTGACTGGAGCTGAACACTGTGGGTGATGTCACACTTCCTTAGTCCACTTCTTTATCCAGTTTATGGGTAAGTCCTTGCTCCTTAAAGCAAAACATTAGGATCTGTGTAAAGTTTGCATGTTCTTCCTCTGAATGGGTTTCCTCTGCGTTCTTCGATTCCCACCATAAAATAAAACATAATATTGTCATCTACTGCTGTCACCCACTGCACTGGCAGATTAACCCAATGGCATTAAAAGGTGGGTCAAATGCTACCAGGGACAAAATTCCCCTTGCTTAGAATAGACCTGCACATACATTTTCACATAATTTTCACACTCAAAATAAACATATAAAGTGGTTGCACATTATCCTTTTAACCAAAAGAAGCACTATTTCATCCAGTGGACAGATGCTATGAATGTGAATTAATGCCACCATCAGAAGACTCCAATAAAATGTATCAAGCATTGTAGCTCACTCTCTCAGCACATTAACACAGACCTTGCCCGTGAAGGTAAAGAGAGTGATGTGTAAAAATAACATTTTCTGTTCAATTACATTAATGGGGTTGATAAATAAATCAGTTGTGCCTCTCCATAACAGTAATGCATTAATGTGGACATTTCTACCAGCATAAATATTGAATAGTAGTTTTTACCCAGGTGTTGTGGATAGGCCTAAATATGATTGTTTCTGCATGTTTAGATCGCACAATTCATCCGCAAATTTATTTTAAGTGCAGGGCTTTCAAAGGTATAGTTTTAGTTGGCATTTTACTTACTATGGCCTAAGTGGTCTGTGTGATTTAAATGCACACATTTCAAAAATGTGATGTCAACAACGTGAATATTTTTTGAACCCTGCAATTTATAAATATTACCATAGAAATCAGGCAACCTTTTTTCAACTTTTTATATTTAATAATGTATTATTATTATTATTATTATTATTATTATTATTTTACCTCATATAAATATGAATATGGCTGGGTTTCAGATGACATCACAACATTCATTCACAACATATAGACTAATATTATTTAATACAGATGGAATACAGATAAAATTAATATTGTTCAAGTGCTGATCTTTGTTGTAACCAAAACAACTAATAGCGTGCATTTTTGAAATATACACATAGACATGCTTGTATTAAGGGTGATTCTGACACTTCGTGAAGCTCAACCTCAGTCAGATACCTTCAACGCTGCAAGAGACAGCTGCAAGCAGGATTACTTTTTCAAAAACTTTCAAACTTGGACTGGAGCCACCACAACAACCAGCCAAAGACAACGCATGACAACACTTATATGGACCGCCAGGTAACAGCAACTCCACCTCACACCTTAGACCACTGCAATGTCATGTCCTCTGTAAAAATACAAAAATACTTTTTGCTAACTCCCACGGCAGGCAGGATCTAGCCAAAGATCAAACATAGTTATAATGGTATTACTTCATTTATCTATTTATTAATCTTTATTTAACCAGGTGAAAAACCCACTGAGATCGAAATTTCAAAGGTGACCTGGGCCAATGTGAAACAACAGCGCACATCATGAAAAAAACATTCACATGTTAGTACTAACTCAGAAAAAGCATAAATGATTTTAAAAGCACTATATTTACAAACAAGGCTTCAGTTCAGATTGAGAGATGTTAGCAGTTAATACCCCATAAACGTAAAATACCCCTCAAGGCATTTAGGTGTTTACATTTACATAAAGAACATCTCTATAACCCAACAAGGGTAAAAAGGTAGCAGACAACAGATGTTTGCAGGTTTGTAATGTATTGTTGTCCATTATAACATATGCAAAACATACTTGACCATAACTTTTTCTACACAGAAGCTGCGGATTCAAGAGGTCGCAAATGAGCAGAAGGCTCACCTGGCTCACGTCCAGAGGCAGGCTGACCGTCTACTCTACCTGCAGAGAGCGCAAGCCTATGAGGTGCTGCAGAAGATGGGCTTAGAAGGCTCTCCACTCTTACCCCAGCAACCACAGACATGTGAGAGGAGCTCATCCACGCACAGCCTCAGTGCAGACAGCCGAACCCCCAAACCGACTCCACCCAGGCGAGGGTTATGGTCCAGCCTCAGAGCGGTTTCTACACAGGAGCATCAGATTCAAGAGGTCCAGAATGAGCAGAAGGCTCAAATGGCTCAGGTCCCGAGGCTGACTGACCAGGGGCCCAGCGATCATGTGAGAGGAACTCTCCCACGCATAGCCTCAGTGCAGACAGCCGCACCCCAGAGGAGGACAGTGTCCCCATGGAGCCCTCACAACGGCTCAAGTCTCCCTGCTCCAGAACGTACTACATCCCAACGAGGGAGGGCATCTTGCTCTCTCCCTCCGATTACAAAAGGAGAAGATGCGTTCACCGTTTTTAATAAAATTCAGTATCCTTAATTATTTTGTAAAATCTAGTTTTGTTTTTCTCATCTCTGTATGTTCTTATCCACACTGAAGACAGTGGCTGGTTACAAGCCACAGATGAATGACTTCACAGATCTTTTTGTACGCACACATGTTTACTTCCACAGATAAGATAGTGGCTGGTGGGATGCTGCCCACAGCCAAACCACAGATGGAGAACCTGGTGGAGATAGTGCAGAAAATCGAATGCCCCTGCACTGTGGCCGTGGAGTCCCCTACCCCAGGATCTCAGGAAGGAGCATGGGGCCACCCCTCTGTCCCTGCACCATGGTCCCCAACATCCCCTTACTCTATATTTATGTGTGTCAGTGAAGAGGAGACATGATACAGTCCCAGTTGCAGTAGTTCCATAGTGTGGCATGCATAAGCCACACTTTACTGTGGGGTGTTTAAAGAGGGGGTATTTTTTTCAGCTTCTATCATGTAATGATAGCGGTGCGTTAGCGCCACTCTTAGGGATTGCTGGGTTGGCTGAGTGTGAAGCGTGGCCCGCGAGGGCCGTTCGATGCCAGTGGCGTCAGTTATTGTGGCTTTAGTTATTGTTATCATTATTATTGGTAGTAGTAGTAGTAGTAATATGGTAGTGTGATAAAAGAGGTTTAACAAATGGCAAAACCAACAAGTCACGCACTAACTTTCAAAGTTCAGCGTTAGGTCTGTAACTTATTTGAATATATTTTATAACATTTTGACCAAAGGGCCATCTTAAAGAAGCTGTACCTTTTGTTTACTGTCTTAAAAGTAAGAAAAACAGTTAATAAATGGTATGCAGTTAGCGGTCCAAAGTTATTCCTCATTTACCTTATACATTCAAAGCATCCCAATTATTCAAAACTAACAATTTGCATGCTAACCTCACACATCCTAATTCTCGAAAAATAGAGCTCAAGAGCTGCTTAAACAATATATCTGCACTGGGGAAAGACATTTTCCTCAAACGCATGGAAAAAATCGTGTAGAGGCCCTTTGAGTTCTTATTTGAGATAGGCCTATACTAATGCTACCTACAACTCAAATTTGCCCAAATGTCATAGTCTAGCTCAGATTCTTAGACCTCAAACTTTACCTAAATGATTGATATTCCCTCAAAAATCATTTCTTTTGTTGTGTGTTTTTCTTATTTTTTGCCTTGAAGGCTTTAGCTCAGTCTTTCTTGTCTGAGTAAACCAACACTTTTGGAAGTAAACAGCTAAAGGCTAACGCAAGGCACCAGGGATCAGCTGTTTGCCTTCAGCCGCACAGCTGATGTTTCCACGGCGCTGCAGAGGACAAGACAAAAGACAATTTAAGATAAAAAGAAAGATAAAAAGAATGAGAGAAAAGACCTTTTGGTGACTAAGAAAAGTAGTGAGTGCCAAAATGTGGGTTACAGTAGTAGGTTCCTCAACTCAGCCCAAAGAAGATGGCTTTAGCACACTGAGTTATAGCCCAACTTTAAAATAATAACACAAAAATATTATACAGAGTAAGGCTGTCTACCTCAAAGCTCAAATCTTTCAGTTGCATTCTTTACTGGAGGATTAGTTGATATCCAATTCCTAGCGTATATTTTCCACTGTTAATTAAAATTTTGACTTCCTAGATATTTTTGAGTAGTATTGACCATATTCCGCTGTGCCCCTTTTTATCATAAAGTGGCACCAACGGTTAAGCGGGATTCACATTTCAATGGAGAATTTGGGAAAGGTTTTGCAGCTAAAATATGATATAAAGGATAGGTTCATTTGTGCGAAATGTTCTATGTTCATGTGCATCAACAAGTCAACAATGCACCGATTCTCTGGGAGGCTTTATAACAGCTTAATAGAACCGTTATAGAACATATTTACTGTCGAGATCAGCAGCTTCATGCAAAGTAACACAACCCAAATGGCAATGGCAGCACCCACAGCAATTTCTGTAATAAGGTGAATAGTTGTCTCAAAGGCAATTTAAGATAACCTTATGTAAATTCATTTGTATCTAATTTGCAAACAGAATAAAGGAGAGTTATGAATGTAACTACAGTTCTGTGAATCTCGGATGACCACCAGAGGGCAGTGCTGAAAGCCCTGAATGACTCCCTTCGTACATGTGAAGGATGAAATAGACCTACATATTTTACAGCTAACCCTAATGATTATTTTTTTTATCCATGCAAAGTAATATGTAGCGTTAGCTTTGGGCAAGTTCAGTGTTTATCATGAAGATAAGTGTAGTGACTCACCTTTTTAGATGTGAACTTGAGTGAGAACTTTAAACTGTGTCATTGCCCTGCTTTAGGCGTGTTATTCACGGAGCATATGCACCAGGTCAGAACAGCACCTTTTGTGATGTATTTTTGAGGCTAAACCTAGATAGTAGCCTATACCCTAGTTTAGCATTGCAATATTTCCTTTTTTTTAATTTTTTTTTTTTTTATGCATTTCAAACTGATCCTTTGCATTAATCAAATCTTTCTCTCACTAAGAGAATAAATGCATAAATGGCTGAGTAATATTGATTTGGCCTCCTGCTGAAGCTGTAAATTCAATGTAATCCATCTCATTAGAGTAAAAAAAGGCAGATTATGTAACCTTTGGAACTTTGAAACAATTTATGCGCATGTGTTGTTTTAAAAACCACATGTTAAATTGGGAGTGCCATTTAGCACACAGAATTTGCCAAGAAAAGTTGAACGTGCTAGCAGCAGTCGGACTATTTCCATCTAGCAATACAATTATTTTATGTGCTCTTTGCTTCGTGAAGAGGAGTTAGCCAATCTTTCAATCTGCAAAACTCGCTTAAATGATGCGCTTACATAATCAGCAATCAATAGAAAGCGCTGTGTGTTTAAGAATGAATCAATGTTGGCTACGCAGAGCCGTGTTTCATCGCGATCCTCTAATTTTCCAAGCTTAATTACATCAAGTGTGGTTGTAAATGCGTTGGAACTCAATACGTAAAATATAATGAAAGTGCATCATATGAGGTTTAGCCCCGAGATAACCACTAAGAAGCCCCATATTCGCTTCACCTGATTTAAACAAAGCAAGGAGTCAGCAGATCCCGTGGGTGCAGCATTTAAAACTGCAGTAAACAAAGAAATGATCAGAACTGGCATAACAGATGAGGAGACCATAATTTGCGGTTGTTTTAATTGTTTATGTCCATTAGGGAAATATATCAGGGAAAAATCTATGAGGATTTCAGTGTTTTTCTATATGAATCATGTTTATGTTGCTATGGCTAGTTAGCCTCTTATTGAAAGTGCACTAGCCAATCATCTAATTAGCCTGGTCTCTCAAATGAGCTTTTTCCTATTCTATACAAAGAGGGCATTCAATTATTCTCTGTTTAAAGGGCCTGTACAAGATTTCCTCCTCTATGTATTTTTGACAAAAGTGGTCTTGCCTGAGCACAGACATATTGTATAAGCAGCACTTCAGATCAAAATAAGTCCACTGTGTGCTGTCTGCATCTAATTATCCATCCATCCATTTTCTTCCGCTTATTCGGGGGCCGGGTCACGGGGGCAGCAGTCTAAGCAGGGACTCCCAGATGTCCCTCACCCCAGACACGTCCTCCAGCTCCTCCGGTGGGACCCCAAGGCGTTCCCAGGCCAGCCGAGAGACTTAGTTCCTCCAGCGCATCTAATTATAAAGCATTTTACTATCTGAGAATCAGGAAGGGTGCAAAGTTTGCATGCTAGTTAGCATTGCTGTAATGGTAAAACTCTGCTCTGGCCTCTGAAAGTTGTGAAAAGTGCTTGTAAACTCACTGCAGTGCAGCTTGGAATGTATAAGGTAAGTGAGGAATAACTTTGGACCACAGCAAACTGTTTAAAATTAACTAGTTCTGTTTTCCATGTTTTTAAGACAGAAAAATCAGGAAGCCTAGAGAGGCTGCAAAGTGTCTTTGTTTGGCAGTTGATTGACAGACAAAGATTATAGGTAACATTATGGTGCATGGTTCATGCTATGAGATAAAAAATGCTTTGAGATAAAAATGTTTTTCTTTAAATAACAACATTTGGGGAATGCATATTGGCAAAAAAATATTTTAACTAATTGACGTTTAAAAAGAGGTTTTATCCAAAATATTTTTGAGCTTTCTATCATGTTATAACAACCAAAAAGATGCCTGAAGAGGTTATAGCATGTATGCATGCATGTTTCTGTAATTTATTGATCTCTCCTGGGCCCTATTTGAAGCTGTAATGTTCTGTCCAAAGCTCAGCTCACAACCTTACATCATCCATCCACGTGACAATTCTCCATAAATTTACAAAAACATGATACAAAACTGTACACAGCAACTTGACAAACCTGACGTGCAATAGTTTTATTAGTGAGACTTGTAAAACATTTTAATATGTTGTTTTTGGCAAATATTTTCAAAAGGGTAACCTTTTGGTTATCTACATATGTTATGTGTAACAGTTAATACCCCACAGAAGTATAATACTTTTTATACTTTTAAGTATAGAACTTTTTTATTTTAATATCTGCTGTTTTTGGAGCATTTGAGATTTTTTATTGAATGATAGACCAATATTCTATTTTTTTTTTTACATTCTGTGCAGAATTAACTAAACAGTATTGACAATATTATTGACCATCTCAGACATTGCCCATCTCTCATTTGGAGGATAAATGCAGCTTTCAAAAACAAAAAAGGAGCTTATTGATCAATGTGTTCTTGATCAATAAAATTTAAATATAACCTTGTTTTTCCTCAGATCTGGACAAACCTTATGTAATACAAAACTAATATACAACAACAGCAACTTTTCAGGCAGTGTCAATGTTATAATATGGTACTAGTTTTCCTATAGCTATCACAAGTCAGCCAATGTCAAAAGTCTCCCGCTTGTCCATTTTCCTTTTCTGAGTGTGACTGCGTAGGCCTACGTACTGTCGAAATGATGTCTGCTTTAGCGAACGCTGGACTACGTTCACGCTTTAATGTCTGAGTCTTCAGATGTTCAATGGCAGAGACTGGCTGAAATCACTTGTATTGACACAGCAGCAGAAGAGCCGACAGGTCGATACAAATGAATTTAAAAAGCAATAAAGCCACACTTGTGTGACAATTGCTTGGAACTAAAGTGGTAAAGTGGAATTTATTCATTTGAACAAAGGGGAAAGTTGTATTAACTTTTCTCGCAATTTCCACTTTACACATAATTTGGGAGTTTAGTGCTTGCTTATAGTGATGGATTATGGTGTATCACTAACCAAAAGACTGATTACAGTAGTTGGCTGTAAGATGCCTGTGTTACATATTCTATAGCATAATACTTCCAGTGCAGAGGGTACAGTTCACATTTTGCACTAATTATTATTCATAACTTGCGCATACAAAACTCCTACATCTATCTATGGCTCTCCTCCTGACTTTTTATCAGTTGGGTTTAAGTCATGTTATGCAAAATATCTGAAGCAGAGCCAAAGAAATTAGCTTGTCCTGGCCAGCAGCCATATTGACTCTGGGCTCTGAGTCCCAGTGGTTTTTGATGCACTATTACTCTAACATAAAATGTAGAGGCAAATTTCATCAGTGCTTTCTGTCCACAGCGATCAATGCTCATAAGACTCTTTGAGGAAATGAGGGAGGAGTGTGGACATTGTAATGAAAACTCCAAGTGTATGTTTTATGAGATGTAATGCATGAGTGGTGTCTATCAAAAACGCTTCTGAAGTGCAGAATCAATAGGATATTAACGCTAAACGTGCTCACAGTTACAAAGAAAATCAATGGTGATAATCTTAAGTAATACACCCCTCCACCTAACTTACATTCATTTAACAGGTTTTGTTCCCCTCTAAGCTCCCTTTGACGTAATCATTGTTTACCCAAGTGCTCTATTTTCATTGTCTTTCTGCCCATTTTTATCAATCCTTTAAATGCTGACTTAATATTTACTTTTGACAATCCCACATTGAATTACACCTGCTGAGTCTGTGCTGTGAATGTCTGCGGTGGACTGAGCGTTCCCACTTGTCACCTGTCCTCAGGTGTTCTCAGGGATGTGCAGTACATTATGTCCACACATCACGAAGAGCAGCACCACAGGATGTAATGGACCGGTCTATCTCCACTAGTTTCACAGTGTCATTCAAATCGTTTGAGATGTGAGGATTAGGAATCGATAACTCAGACTGTGCTTGTGTAGGCATTAGCAATTAGCAGTTAGAGCTGGGGACTGGCGGCAGATGGATCAAACTGCAGTGGGGGAAGGTTCAATATTACTCACTAATTTGATGAATAAACACGGAAACAGTCCTTGAGCAATTTTATCAAAGAGGTATGTGTTAGGCCTCAGGTTAGAAAAAAGGTGATTTTCAGTTTCTAGGTTGTGATGATACTCCCAGATACTCCATGTTGATTACATTGTGTTTTGCCATGAAATGTCCAAAAGGTAAAGTCCCAAATATTGAACCTAAACTTTTCTCTGACTGTAGAATTCACTGTATTACAAAAAAAGAAGAAAAATCTGCATCTTAACAGTGTTCTTATCAAGTAACACTATGGCCAGTATCGCAGTCTCAATCCGACACCAGTTTCGTATTAAATGCCTTAAAACTCTGTATGAAGCATTTTGCCTTGGTGTAATTATCTTTGCTCCAACCCAGCTTGAACTAATCTAAACTATTTAATGTATATGCAGATACAGATGATACATTTCAATTCTGACTATAATGTTAACACAAAACTGCATTTTTATTATTATTTTGATCATTTTACATGAGCACTGATACTTTCCAATACCTCAGTCAGTATCTATATATCCATATATTGATATTTGGAATCTACTCTCCTTCTACATTTAACCTTCATTTCATTTGTATGAAACAGACATAATTGCATAAGAAGTTACTGAATATTCTTTGACAAGATGTTGCTGAATTCAAGAGGATATGAAAAGTAAACAATTTAATAAGTAATCAGAGTCCAAGTAATTTCCGTTGTGGATAAATAAAGTTGGTCTAAGTAATTAAAGGTACAGTATGTAACCTTCTGGAAGTGTCACATTTTCATGTAAATAAGTTTTACGTCATGTTTTTGATTATAGCCAAAGGTAAAACATTTCCATGAAAACAAGCAGGAGGATGGCCTTCTCAAGGCCAAATAAGAGTCAGGTTTGTGGGGATGCAAGCCTGCTTTCAATAAGGATGAACATTTTTCAGCGCAATAAACACTAAATTAAAACCATGCATTTATTTCTTGGCTAAAAAGTTACTTTTTACTGTGGCTTTAAACAAAGATAAAATATGACTATTGTTCTATTAAGCCCATATTAACTATATATATATATATATATATATATATATATATATATATATATATATATATATATATATATATATATATATATATATATATATATATATATATAAACTGAAAAGTTGACTGTCCGTTGGTCCAGCTGCTCATATGCGTGTGTGTTTTGCAGTGCTAGTGGCTAGACTCTGTCACCTCATGTCACCCAATGTGTCACCAGTTTGTCTGAAAAAAACATCCACCGCTCCTGGATTGTGAGGTGAAAACATATCAGGGAGGGGTCTATTACACACGGCCACTGACCACAGCCAGGGAGCAGGGCGACCCCAAGAGCAAAAAACATCCATGCATTTGAATAATCCATTGCACCAATAGACACATTTGCATATCTGGGCACTTCCAAGTCGCAAGGGCGCCATGATTCACCTCTCTTCTGCCAGTCTGCCAACCCAGATGGATATTAGGCCTGTTCAAATCCAGGTTCCCTCATGAATCTTTTAAGATGGTTTTGTAATAGAACTGCAAGATTAATTGCAATCAAATCGAACGCACAAAGCCTGAAAAAATTTCCATCACAAACAACAAAATATGCTGTCTTATTCTGCTTATAAAAACAGCTAATCCTATAGTTTAGATTTGCACAAACATGTTCTGAAATGTGATTTGTGTATTAGTAACTCAACTGGTAAAGCATTTGTCCACTGATCTGAAGGTTGGTGGTTCGAATCCCGCTCTCGACAGAAGCATCATTGCAATTGCCAAGGTTGTCAAAAAACACAATCATATTTTTCCTAAATTTTTCAGCCCTGGTCTATTACACACGGCCACTGACTACAGCCAGGGAGCAGGGCGACCCCAAGAGCAAAAAACATCCGTGCATTTGAATAATCCATTGCACCAATAGAACATTTGCATATCTGGGCACTTCCAAGTCGCAAGGGCGCTATGATTCACCTCTCTTCTGCCAGTCTGCCAACCGGGACGGATATTAGGCTTGTTTGATTCCAGGTTCCCTCATGAATCTTTTAAGATGGGTTCATAATAAGGAGAAATGATATCAACACCACTGCAGAATAGGGATGTAGTCCTTAGTCGTTTAGTCGTTCAATTGGTCGATGGTGTCTTAGTCGAGCAAAATGGGACAGCAGAAATGAGAATGTATTGAATGGATAGAAGTTTTGGGAGTAAATCTTGTGTTTAATCTGCCTTTTTACATATAAATACTCTTTTTTCTTAATATTTTTCTGTATAACTAGTTGTTTTTAGTCTTGCAACCCTAATAAGACAAATTCTCAAGATTTTTGTGAGTTCAGAAACTGTTGACAATCCGTTTTGAAACAGCTCCGTGTGTTCTTGTAAAGTTGTTTTTACATGAACTCAGATCAGGGCTGCAAGATGAATCGCAATCGAATCAAAATTGCAATTTGAGTAAATCGTAAATGCTGCAGTTTTTGAAGTAACATAATTTCCTCTACGAACAACAAAATATCCTGTTTTTTCCTACAGAGAAAAAACAACCGCTGACCCTGTAGTTTAGATCTGTGCAAACATGTTCTGAAATGTGATTCTTGTATTAGTTTGTCAGTTCATATTTCAGACTTTTTGCCAATTCTTCTAGAACCATTTTAAAATATGAAAAAAATCTGAACAGAATCCTCATTAATATATACATTGCGAGTCTGATCACAATCACAATGCTTATCAGAAGAATCGCAATTAGATTCTGGCCAATTTTTTTCCAAACTCGTTGAGCCGTATTTTGTAATAAGGAGAACTGAAAGCAACACCATTAAAGAATTAGTTTGCTGCTTGGTTCAATTTTGAGACATGGGTAAAAATGGGGATTCAGTACCTGACAGAGCTTTAAATGGCAAGAGACTGACAAAGTGGGAATTCAACAATTGGCAGTTTGAGTGTAAAGTGGCTATGTGTGGTGTGCAGTGGAGCGGGCCCTCTATGCTGCCTGTCTCATGGATCTTGTAATAGATACAGCCTCTGAAGGGTTTAAAAAGGGCCTCGCTGCTCACCTGCTATATCCACTCTCAAGACTTGCTCAGAGAAAGCTTAGGCGGCATTCGACTGGGCTGTATGTGGTATATATCAAGTTGATATGAAGCCATTTGGTGTCGCGTTGTTTCTATGTGAGATACTAAAACATATTTTTGCTTTAGACATGGTAGGAAGACATGAATTCTGCTTACGAGCCACTTTTACGCTCCTGCTTTGTGAATTGTGTGGTCCTCATGTGTTTTTTTATTGATTTGATTTATTTATTGAGTCTTTGGTATTCCGACCGCGAGTATCATAGTAACCAAATATGAAACGTTAGCTATGTATGATGTCACTCTCCTTTAGTCCACTTCTTTATACAGTCTATGGATTAAACTGAACATTTATTCATTTTTTTGCTTCTTTGTTAGTAATAGCTCACATGGCTCTGGGCAGCACTTTGGATACAGTGGATTGGCTACGGTGCAGGTATGGCAGGGGAAAAGGTAGAGAAAAGGATATGCATTTGTCACATTATCATTTGCAACTCAACTATCTGGAACAGCTTTACGTTTAATTTATTTATTTGGAGAAAACCCATTTGGTCAATATGTAACTTTTCTAGTGGAGGGTGCGCCATCTGCTTGTCTCTATAATGATGTTACAATTTTGCCAGGAATGTTCTAATCTACCATATGGAGTTAAACATTTATCTCGAGGCAAGCTACTTAATGCATAATTAATTACTTAAAGATGAGTTACCTGATTTTCAGATATTTAATTTAACTTGTTCCAAACTCCCAGAAATCATTTGACACACTGCTTGTAAACACATTAGTTTGGCCCCAACTTTAGATCAGCTTTTTCAGACAGAAAACTGAAGCAGAATGGACCGCCATTGTACAGCCAATCAGTTCTCACCCCAAAGAGTCATATATTGACTCACATGGCTCTTTCTTACAAGACGGCAATAGATCAAATGGTTTCTAATTACAGTAAGTGTCGTAGTCTGGTTCTTCTTCTACTTTTACAATACACTTTCAAAAGTTGGGTACTTCAGCCTTAATGCATAATACCAATGCAAAGGTGACCAAAAGTATTTTAAAAGCCTTATCATTACTATACAAAGACAGGACTGCAATCTCACACAAAAAAGTTTAGTATGTACCATAACATTTTTGGATCATTATCTAATGAAGGTTTATGGTAAACTCTTGCATCAAAAGGCCATACATCTTTAAAAATAGCATTTTAAATATACAGTGTAATCATAAACTATAATTTATTTCTTACTGAATTCCATATTCTTTCGATTGAATAGACGAGTTTAAAAAAAATCAACACCGTACTTTTAAATGAAAACCTAAAGGGAGCCAAATTGTTCCTAATGATTCCGCTCTCTGGCACCGTGCTGTGCTCAAGAACAAACAAATCTAAATTAGCACTCTCCCAAACTTTTGACTGTTGGTCAAACGTGTGCGCGCCGTGGTAATCAAAACAAATGCCATGAATTAGCTGAGCAGACCAGACCTTGGCGGACGCTAACTCTGTCGCAGCCCAGTGACTTCCACATTTAGATCATAAGCAGGCGGGATGACAGCAGCACTTACAAGGCCGCAACCCAAGCATAGTTGTCCACTTAAGCAGTATTTACATAGCCATTGTTGATGCAGCTTTGATTACACAGCTCCAGTTGAGGTCATGGAGTGTGCTGTCTTTGCACACATGAGGTGGTCGTTGCTAACTGCAGTTATAGCCTAATGTAGGAGGAAGTTTAAAGGGAACATGTGACGCTGTTTTCTGATCTATGTTATAATGTTGTTTCCTCATAAAAAAAAATAATAATAAAAAAACAAAAAAAAAGATACACCTTCACTAGACACATTTGGATAATTTCAGCCCTGGAATTGCCAGTATCTACTGAACAAAAGGTAAATGGTAGCTGTTAACTTAAAAACTACTGGTTCATGACATAACAAAGTAGAATAGAGCATTTTGGCCTTTGGAGATGTAGATAGACTAATAATAAAAGATTGCTCAAACGTGTAAATGAAACAAAACACAACTTGATGAGGTAACAATATTATAACATAGCTTAAAGCTCACAAGAGTAAATTTTGCTCTATAAAGTACATGCATATTTTTTTTTGTAAAGGGAACATATTATACAAAATTAACTTTGACAAGCTTTTGTTATAATGGTATTGTTTACTTACTCGCTGTTGTTTCGTGCATAATCATCCTCTATTGTTCTGCATGTGAGGCTTCAGTGCTCAGAAATTCCAGTTTTGGAGATGGGATTTACCTGGAATGTTCAACAGTATGACATTATCCATCTTTATACATTATACATCAGGCCATGTAACAAGTTAGATATATGGAGAGACAATCCCTTTCTTCATAAGATAGCATGTTTTTCAAGATATCTTAAGCTATAAAAAACATTCAATAAATGCAACATGGAATAAATCAAGTACCTCCAAAAATTTCTCATATTCATTGGACAGTTGAATGTATTTATTTGACATCACTAAGAAGGGCGTCCAGAGTAATTTGCATAATCCAAGCATATTTTACACAGAAATTCTCTACGCCACTACAGAGAAAAAAAGCTTGATTTTAGTGTCCATGAGGAATGCAATTGTGACTCCGCTCTATTCAACAAAAGCACAAATTTTGTACTTTAAAAACCTTTGTGACAAAAACAGACAATACAAATTTCCAAACAATTTCAAGGGTAAGCTTTTCCGCGACTTTGAGCCCGGCGTACTTTAATCACGACGGAAATGAAGCTGATTAGCTGTGGTGGTAGGAGGCCCGCGGCGCACCACATCCTCTGCCCTATTCTTTTGATGTTGTTGTTTTTGTGCGTTGCGCCGCCCCGTCATTTGAATATCACACGTACTCGGCCACTCGCTGCGCCTTTGTTGCCGTGATTAAAGCAGGTGTCGCGCGGGGTTGTGTTCCTTAATGACAGTTTGCATTTAAATAGCTGTCACTCGGCTGTCAGAGGGGAGGGAGCCGGGTAGGCAGGGCAAAATACTTGTTTCCGAGAGGTCTCCAAAGTATTCGCGTTGCATCTTTTTTACATAAGCTTAACCTAGCTTCGCAAATGAGTTGGGCAAAGTTGCGGGCGTTACCTGGTGTGGAAGTCTTGATGTGGTGAAACTTTAAAAGGGGCGGTGAAGTGCGAGCGGTAACCCAGTTGGAAAGTATTGACATGTTAGGGTTTGTTTACAGCGGAGGAGATCTGAATGCCACTTGTTCAAATGGATTAAATGAAAAGGAGAGATGCAGGCGCGAAGGAATGTAAATTGGAAAAAAGGCGTTAGATCTTAAAGTGGCAAGACTTTTAGACCACTACATCAGACGTAAACAGCAAATGCGTCTCTACATTTAAGTATATAAAAATGAATGCAGTGAGTCCCATTGACATTGGATTTTTCTTGCAACATTCATTGAGTTGCAAGATCTAAGTAGCTGGAGATGTAGTGTAAGGAAGTAGCAAATAGATTTAGTGGTTTACTAGAGCATCAATATACTTTTGTAGCATGATTAAAATAACTGTATATTTTTATGTAAGTATTTAAATTATGAATATTACCTGTTGGCGCAATTTACATTTAGATTGCATTTATTAAATATAAATGAAACCAAAATAGATATTTCTTCCCTTTTTTAGATTTTTGTCTCATACTAAAGAGTTACATGATGATCAATGACGACGCACTATTAGACTATTAATTCTTAAAGGCTCTGTACCTCATTTTAAAATGTTTTAAAAACATGCAAAACATAACTAGTTCATTTTAAACAGTTAACAGCTATTCAAAGTTATTTGTGGCTTTCCTAACACATTCATAACACAACACACAACAGAACACCACAAGTATTGACCTCAATTAGTTTAAAAACATTTTTCACAACTTTCTACGGTAAAGTTAACAACAACTAGCATGCTAACCGTGCATAAATTCTTTTTATAATTACACGCAGACAGCACACAGTGGTCTTATTTTGACTCCAAGAGCTGCTTTTACATTACATAAAACAAAACCAAAAAAAACCAAAAAACAAAACTGACACACAAACAAAAAACAAACATGGTCAAAAATCAGCTAATGCCACTTTGGTGTATTTTTCAGTATCAAACTTTGTAAAATAATCATCCGTTAGCACACTTAATCTAAATGCAAGTACGTACATAGTATAGTATAGATTTTTCAACATAAAATTGCTTTTACATTTAATTCTCTGTATATAAGGGATGTGTTGGCTGACTAACATTTCAGTTCATGTCACTCTAGACGAGCGCGCACGTTAACAGTAAGGTCAGAAAATACTGAAATGAGTAAATTGCAGTTGTGTCAAAAGAACTCTTGTTCAGTTGTAAAGTAAGACAGAAAAGTTAAACTGTACATTCTAAAATCAATAATAAGATTTTCCACATTGGTAAAGCATTTACACAGACTAAAAGGTTAATGGTTCAATCTCTGCTCTTTCACCACTGTTTTTGTCTCGATGAGCAAGACCCTTCACCCAGTCTGTGTACGATGGTTTATAAATGTCTAGGTGAAAGTTTCCAAAGAACTAGAAAAAATAATAAACCAACTTTCTATAGCTGGTTTCAGATGACACCATTCTGTAGGCCAATAATATTTAACAGAGATGAAGGTCAGCTAAATGAAAGTTAAAATGTAGATTTTAGTGATAATAATTCAAAGGTTTAATCACTAACTGTCATGATCCGCACTGTCCGCTCCTGGTTTTCCTCCCGTCCTGCTCCTTCCCTCCCTCACCTGCCAGATCTGGGCTGGGCTCCTGGCTCCTCCTGCGCACACCTGCAGCCCATCAGCGCAATCACCACACCTGCTGTGCATAAGAGGAGTTGGGAGAAGAGACTCAGCGCGAGATCATCGTCATGTTCACTTCATCCCTGTCGTGTCACTTGATTCCTGTGTTCCTGTCATGCCTGCGTTCCTTTCGTGCCTGTCGGTTCCTGTGTTCCTGCTCACCTGCTCACCTCCGGATCACCTTCTGTTCCTACTTTGTCCCTTGTCTACAATAAATACTGTAATTCTGCCCCGAGTCTGCATCCCTTGGTCCGCTACACACACCCATTACGACACTAACAGAAATCAGGTTTAGCATTTGTACATTTTTCTTTTGGATGTTTCATGGCAAAATACATTATTACCAATAGGAAAAAAGTAGTTTTTGCCAGAATATGAAGCGCAACCACAAATTGTTGTTCCCATGAGCAAGACACTGCAGGTCCTAATGATCGTATAAAGGAACAAACCAAAAATGGAATCTAGTACAAACTAGAAATCTACTTTTGATTTTTTAGCAATGTAAATTAAACACTTCAAGTTTGCCCATAGAAATGTATTGATTTTGAGACCTAAACATGAACATTTGAAAAAAATTGGACTGACCCCTTTAGTTAAAGTCATCCAATCCACATTATGCATTCCAAGCATCCTAATTATTCACCGCAATGAGTTTCTGTAGTTTTCCATATCACTTAAAATTAACTTATGCATGATTTTGTTTTAAGTAAACAAATATAAATGTACTGGACTGTGGGCAAACACTACAGACAACAGCCTTAAAACTTGTGTTCAGACACCTAAATATATGTTGCTCTTATAAAAAAGTCAACAGATCTTTTCTTAGAAATGTACTGCACATCACCGTGCTGTACTCACGATGTACCTGCACTTTGCTCACTCTGTTCAATCTACAGACAGATTATTTCATCAGCTGTTTGCTCATAACATCCTGAATAAGAAAAAAAAAACTGGCTAAAAGCTTAGGTGGTGTAGAACATCGTTATGCGCTCTGAAGTGTTCCTACAGCCTTGGATTTGGTGCTATGTGCTGTTAAAGGTAAGATACTGTCGTAACGGGTGAGTGTAGCGGACCAAAGGATGCAGACTCGGGGGATATTTACAGGATTTATTGTAGGAATAGGGACAAGATACAAACAGTGGGTGATCCGGAGGTGAGCAGGAACACAGGAAACACAGGGACCGAGGACATGAAGGGACCATAGGACGACAGGCAGACCAGACGGGCGTAGGGCAGAGCAGGCAGGAGACATCCAGGGCCGGAACACGGAACGCAGGAACAGACAGGAATGCAGGGACGACAGGAAGGTAGTGAGACAACAGGAAGGTAGTGACACGACAGGAATGTAGTGAACATGACAATGATCTCGCACCGAGTCTCTCCTCCCAGCTCCATTTAAGCACAGCAGGTGTGTTGATTGCACTGATGGGCTGCAGGTGTGCGCGGGAGGAGCCGAGAGTTCCGCCCAGCTCCAGGTACAGGCAGGTGAGGGAGGGGGAAGAGCACACAGGGAGGAAAACCAGGAGCGGACAGTGCGGATCATGACAGTTACACAGGTTACTTTGGAAGCTGCAACAAGCTGACGCACATGAGTGAGCAAGAGTCAGACGAGAGAGAGAGGGAGCAGAGTAGCAGCGAAATTCTTTTATAGTAAAGTTCAGTGTTTAAAATAACTTCATGGGGCAAATATTAAACCTAAAAAATGTGCTGACCATGAAAGCACTTGAGGCAAAAGGGCAGGTGCTTGAACACCACCTGTGCACGTGCTGGCTTTTCACAACACTCAGAGGCCAGAGCGGAATTTTGCCGTGAAGGTAACAACAGTTAGCATGCTAACGCACATCTCCTGATTGTCAGATAATAAAATGCTGAAATGCAAACAGCATGGAGGGGACTTACTTTGACCTCAAGAGCTGCATATACAGTATATCTGTACTGGGGCAAGACAAACTTTACTCAAATACATAGGAAACATTGGATCCAGGACCTTTAACATTGATTTATGCAGCAAAATCTCAAAACGTATGCTGTTATAGAAAGGCGGTTTTTCATCTTCATGTCGATCTTTAACCTTGGTTGGTTTCTATGTAATCCTGATCATCTTGTTGTTGGAAAAGCCTTGTGTTTTTGCCTTTTGGTACATCTTCAATCAATCCATGTATATCGCTTCTGGCTAGCATACGCAGTGAAAATAACAATGGAAGACATAAAACTCAAAAAGTAAACTTGCAGAAAAACAAAACTAATTGAGTGAAGGAAACAAACCCAGACTGTTCCTCTGTTTTATTCTGTGAAATGATTTTGGCGTTGGGGGTTGACATAAATTCCTGGGTTGTACATTTGGAAATCCCTCTTGAGTGCTCTGCTGTATATATGTCATGTTCCCTTAAGTTTTCCTGCATTTTAAAGTGTGTTTGCTAACGGTATGTAGCCCACTGAGACAGCCTTGTGGCACAGTGTAGCATCCTTTTAGTGGGAAGTGACAAGCGGGTGGCAAACATGACGTGTGTGAAAACTGGTGTTGTATCAGGTTTATTTCACTAGACACTTGAGCATGTTAGCAGTGGAGTATATAGTACAGGTGAAAGAAGTACTGGTAAATTGGCAAGCCATTATTATTTTCTTATTATATACAGAATAGGTTAATGTAGTTTTTGTTGAGGGCAGTATTCATGACATTTTTTAGGGAGTTTTGTCATGTACATTACAGAGATTCAGCATTTGTGCATGATGTATGAGATGTGCTTGCCACCCTCAAGCAATTATGAATTAATAATATAACATCCAATGCAATACATAATATATAATAATTAAAGTCCCACCATGTAACATTTTAGCCAAAAATAGACTGAACTGAAAGATTTGTATGTATTCATATTTTTGGCTCTGAAAAACATAGAAAAACTTGTGTCCTTAAAGAAGAGTGTATTACTATGTGGTATTAATTTACCATAACATATTTAGATCACCATGTTACCTTTTATGGTTTTGAAAATGCTATACTTGCCAGAAACAACACATTAATATGTTTAATAAGTTTCAGTTTCGGTTTGTAGCATATTGTTTTGTATCCTGCTCTTGTATATTTATGGAAAATTACTGTGAAGACTGGGTGACATAAGCTTTTGGGCTGAGCTTTATATAGGATCATACTGTTAACTGTAAGGGGGGTTCAAATAGGGCCTGGGAGAGATCGCTACATTGCACAAACATGCATGGATGACAAATAAAAACCTCTTTGAGCATGTTTTAGAAAGTGCATCTCTACAAACTGCATTTGGCCCGGAATAGTTCCTTCTCCTGTTTGTTTCCATGAAAATATTGTTATTTGGCTAACATATTCCACCGTATGTCAAAACTCTATGGAGAATTTTCTAAAGTAGGGTTTTTGATGTGCCTCCAGAAAGTTACAGTGTTAAAAAAGAAAGAAACATGTTTTGTTGCTGGTCATTAAAAAAATGAATGTATTGGTTTGAGGTAGCTGATTTGATTCCCACATTAGCACATACTGTTGTCAAGTGTCTGGGTTAGAAACTGAACTTGCATTGCCCACTCCATTCATAGTAGTGTGTCTTGTTCCAACAGAAAAGAGACCGGTATACAAATTTGGTAAATTAGCATGCAACTGGTTTGCTGTGGCAACTGCTGAAGAAAGAAAATAAAATAAAAGTCTTGTTGCTATTGATTGGAGAAGGACTTTTAAAGAGGTGCAAACAAATAGATGCAAAATAACAATCCGAAACAAAACAGTACCAAGACGACAGAAACTATAATTGTGAACCAATCCATTCCGATAATCCCATTTTGAACAGATTGTAGGATCCAATCAAATGACTATTGTGCTATAATGGCACGTGTTGGAAAAACAAGTGTGGTAACAACAAGAAGCAAAGCAGTAAATGCATTTTAATGCACAGTAATACAAAAATATCATTAAAGAGCAAGCAGTTTATTGCTATGGGCTATTGAGATTGTCATGTTACCTTGTATTAAATTGAAATATATTAATTGAAAACAATGTGAAATATGAACATGTTTAATAAGTTTCACTTTAGATTTGACACCAAGTCCCCCCTCCCTTTGCTCTTTGTGTTAAGTGACTCCCCCTTCAAAACGCTAATGCAACACAATCTGCATGCATTTCACTAATTAAACTACTGCACATCACATCAGGTTGGTGAAGTTGTAGTGTATTGTTTTGTATCATGATTTTGTATATTTATGGAAAATTGTCATGCTGGTGCATCGGGCTGGGCAATGCAGGAAAAAAAAGAATCACGATTTATTTCCTCATATTGATCGATTGATTTTTAATAAAAAAAAAAAAAAGTTCAGTCTCATTGAAAACATAGACAGATGGACATCAGATACAGAGAGCATTGTTTCAGGATCACTACAGTTTTTATTTCGTGTTTATAGGACGTTTGGATTGCGTTTGTATGGTATATTAAGCCTATTGCATTTGGTAGAAACACGTGCTATGTCTATGCTCTAAATTAGGTCTTAAGTTTCACTTATAAACGGTGAGAAAATAGTTGTTTACTTGCATGACGTAGACTGTGATGATGAGACACACCAGAGGAGAGACAGAGAGGAGAAAAGGTGAGGAGCTGGATCAGAGAGAGGGAGGAGAAGTGGGGTCAGACGGCAACGCACACAGAAGCAGGAGGGAAGGAGACACTCGACTTTTAGTCAAATTGCGCACATTAAAATAAAAACTTGTGAAATGTGAGGACATGTGAGAAGACATAAAAAGTGTGTCTGACTCAGAGATTTCACCTACACAAGAGAACGATGACTCTTAGGCACCACGTGCTCTGCCACAGGATCAACTGTTGACCTGTCGATTAAAATGTGCTTGCCTTATCATGGAGATTTTGATTGCACTCTATTGATCTTACAGCTTTTGGCACAGCTCCTGGGGCATCAATGACGTCGGCTTGTGGGCCGAGCACTGGGCATAATTGTACTGATATCCATCAGGAGGGTTCAAATATGACCTGGGAAAGATTGTTAGATTACTCAGACTTACATGAATGACATATAGAATCCACTTCAAATATGTTTTGATGAAGGAACATTATAACATTGTAGAAAGTTCCAAGTTCAATTTTGAATAATACTCTCATTAAAAGAACTTTCCTACTTGTACTAAAATGACAGTTAATAGTTTTGTTGAAGTTAGAGGTGTCGTTTTCAAGTCAAATTAATCCTGTAAAATAGAAGTTGAGGTTGCACATGAGCCTCAGCAAGTAGTATGTGCTTTAGGCAATGAAAAGAATCAATCAACAAATAAAAAATGAAGACAAAATTATAGTAAAAACCCCCAAAAGACTATTATTGGGAAAAGAATAGCTCAAACCACTCAACCGCTCTCTCTGATCCCACACAATTATAGAGGATTTCTCCTTCTCCCTTTAATTTATAACTGATTTTATAAGAGATTTTTACCACAAGAAATTCATCTTGTTCGCTTGTGCACAAGGCATGTACCTGAATTTTATTTTAACAACAGACTAGGCTTTTACTTCATTATATCGTGTTTGTGACTATATTAGACTGAATGATTTTTCCTGTAGGTCTAGATTATAAAAGGTATTTTGTTGAATGAGACCTATAAAGAAATAAGCTATTTTATCTAGGAGAACCCACTAGAACCCTGTCAGAACTGAAAAAGCCACTTGGATGACTGGCAAAACTTATTCACTCTTAAAAACTTTCATCCAGTTGACAGAATCCAATTTCTTTCATGATAGAGTGAGATAGAGTGAGAAAAGGACTTTTTAAAAACATGTTCTTCAGTCATGCTTCAAAATCAAGTACAGGCTTTTAAAGGTGTTGTACCCGATTTTTTACTGTCTTTAAAACATGAAAATCAAATAGTTCACTTTTAAATGGTTTCCGTGGTTCAAAGTTATTCCTCACTTAACTCATGCATTCCGAGCAAGCTAATTATTCACCACATTGAGTTTATAAGTGCTTTTTCTCAACTTTCAGAGGTCAGACCTGATTACTGGAAATAAAACACTTTGATTTTGACCTCAAAAGCTGCCTATACATTATATCTTCGGCATGATTTATGGAGTTTGCGAATTAATCAACCACACCAGAATCTGTACGGGGCAAGACATATTATGTTCAAGTATGCTGGAAAAAAATTGGGTACGTACTTTTTAAGTTATCAACTATACCAAACTTGTATCCCTACAACTTTTGCTAGTTACAAAAAAAGCAAAACAAAGCACCCTAAAAGCTTCAAATTTGTACTTTTTGTAACTTCACTCAGCTGCCCAATTTTGCAGGACCCCGATGTCAAGAGCGATTGCATTGCCCTTGGAAAGTAAATTTGTCTTTACCTTAATGCCTGCTAAACTGCTGTGTTCCTTTGTTTAGCTGCCCTTGATAGGTCAGCAACAAACAACCTTTCATTCACCAGCCACTTTTCATCAAAGCTGGTCAGACATTGCAGCGTAAAATTGCCTTCTGGAAATAATTAACTATAATCTGCTTTGTATAACTACAGCAATATTGGCTATACCTTCGCTCCTAATCACCATTTGTTTATAGGCACCCAAGGGCTCCAAAAATTCAATATATGCAGCGGAGGACTCAAACTGCGTAAAGACGTAAAGCTAATAAAATTGCTTTTGTCAGGAACAAAAGAGGATTTTCCCAAAGCCTTTCTTGCACTAAAACAAACTTTGATTTTTCAAGTTTTCAAATATGTATCCAGCCCACTTCTAATTCCATTTATTAGCAGGGAGAAAGCGGCTTGCTCATTACACAGACCTATTGATCGCCTTATCCGACGAGAAAGGAGATTAGCGGTCAACTTTCAACACCTCAATCAATAATCATCTCCCTAATTGGGTATTAGCAACAAGAAAGTGGACTCGCTTGTCACACCAACGAGGAAAGAAAGGCCAACAATTCGTATTTCAAGATGCCAGGGTTAGCTTTGTTATTTATCACACGCTAACTCACTCTGTTAGCTTCAGAAGGCTATTGTGTTGTTTGAGGAAGTAGCATAATCCATGACTTAGGTTATAATACTGAAAATCCCATTGGGGAGTGTTTTCATTAATTTAATGTTCTACATGTGTACCCTTTAGAAGTACAGAGGTGGCTAGTTGTAGTAGTATTTGCATTTACTTAGTTACTTTTACTTGAGTACGTTTGTGAAAGCATACTTTTACTTGTGCCCAAACCTCTCTGTCAAAACCTGATCTTGTCATCTTGCCACTGGGAATTCCAGGTGCCACAGTGTGGTGCTAGTGGCAAAAACATTGCGTTGTCATTGCAAGACACTAAGACACTTCAACCACAGTGCCTAGTATTAAAGTAGTGTGTGTGCGTTGGTGGTAGCTGGAGGGGCCTGTAGTGCAGATTGGCAGCCTTGCTTCCATCAGTCTTCCTCAAGGCAGCTGTGGCTACAAGAGCAGTTTACCACCACCAAATGCACAAACATTGTTAAGCACCTTTGAGCGTCTGGAAAAGTGCTATATAAGCATTATAATAATAATTATTATTACTTGAGTAATATTATCATTGAAAGATAATAACAATACTCTTACTTGAGCATAAGTTCTGGTTCCTCTTCCCATTGTTTGTAAGTTTTAAAGTAACAATAGCTTCAGTTTGACAATATAATGTAGATATAATGTAGTTTTTCTCATTTTTGTGTCCTTTGAAAATGATTTTATGCAGTATTTTATGTTTTGTCCTTCCAATTGCATTAACCATTAAGTAATCTTGACAGTTACTCTTGCTTGAGTAACTTCTTGGATCACTTTGAACTTCTACTTGAGTAAAATTATTCTGAAGTAACATTACTCTTATTTACAATTTTTGGCTACTCTACCCACCTCTGGGTGTTGTACACATGCACCCTTAAGATGTATTATTTTTGATATAGTGATATACTGAATTACGTGGGATAACTCACATTAAAAGGTGGTACCCGTCAGTGGTACTATAATCTGGATGTTGTATTCAAAGACATGTTTCCACTGAAATGTGCAGGTTGTGTTGGCCTGGCATGTTTGGTTAACCCGTAAAGAGGCTACAGAGCGCAGGAGGAAACATGGCTATGTGAAGAATGAAGTCACCTTAATCTGAAGTCTGACAAATGTTGATTCTTTGCAAAGAATCCCAAAGCAATACTTATATTATACATTATTATAAAATATAGATAAATCCATTATTACTTCAATTCTCAGCAGTTCATTTCTCACAGTTTAATGAATTACAGACTCACACAGTGCAAGACGCATGTTAACTCAAAACTCACTCAAGAAAAGAAAGACAAATGGGCTGTGATGTGATGTGAGCACTGATTTTAGGCTGAACATCCAAAACAATTGGGGCTGTAGCCATGAAAAATCAGACCAACACTTCTGAGGGTCATAAGACTGCCAACAACCATAAAAGTTACAAAGTGTACCTTTAAATTAGAGTATAATTGTATAGTATTTTTCCTTTTCTTTAAACTAGTCCTTTTTAAAAACTTCTTTCCATGGTGTAGTCCGAGATTAGACCCTGTTTTAGACCTCGGTTAGATCTGGGATCTCAGCCACTGCATTGGATTATAAAGATTAAAACAGAAGGTACAGGTTTTCAATCAGCAAGGATGCAATGACTAACTGTGCTGCTTTTTAGCCATGCCTACACGCTTTATTGCTCAAAGTTACCTGCAGAGGGTGACAGACTCCTTATCTAAGCATTTAAAAGAAACAAGTGAATGACCAAATGGTGCCCGTTACACTGGAAGCAATTAAACATGCAATGCAATGGGCTGCAAAAGTTATTTAAAAAGATAAATAACAGACAATGCCTGGTAAATTCGAGATGTTTTGCAAAAGAGAATGAGCAATATCTCAAAATATTCAGATGGAAATGGATCATAAGTTGTTCTAGAAATCTCCCACATCTGCAGCAGCAGTTACAGGAGCAGCATGTTGTCGTATTTATTTATTATTAATAGGACAATAGCAGTGACTTGTTGGTGCCTGACATAAAACAACAAACTTTAGAGTATGTGAGTGTGCATGTGCTACTTATAGATCAGGGTCCACATTGTAAATTTGAATTTCAGTGCTTACAGTTCTGTGTCACCCAAGGGAAATTTGTCTTAAGACAGTGCGGCGATTACCACATAACACTGCTGTGAACTGTAGAGCAAAGCCTGTTGTAATAGAAAATTTGAAAAAAAGATTTTCAACTTGATGTGTCATAGGCCATATCAGGCTTTATGTTGCAACATAGACATATTGTATAAAATTGACTTTCATGAGCTTTTTACCATGTTAAGAGTCTGTGTAATCACAGAGCTGTCCAGGTAGTATCCACAGTAAAAGAAAATTCAATTCGGCCTTAACTCTGATGAAAATCCACAGCTTGCTGCTGTGAAATGCCACTTTGAATAGATGGGACTTTTGCAGTTTTGAATAGGAAGGCAACAAACCTGAAGTATTATGAAGCTGTTTTATCTCTTTATTGCAGTTTACAATAAACAGAAAACAAATCATCTTCATTTGTGTTAGATTATAAATTGTATTTTTCATTTTCCTTTTTAATGAAATATTAAATTGGCTTCCACAGTCTGGTCATATTGCTGAAACTAGAATGAGAGAACAAATTTGAAGTAGTCACAGAACCCAAGTCAAGTTGACCACATTCATCCAAAGTAGAAAAATAATTCTAAAAGCAAGACCAGGAGGAGCCTTTTGATTGACTCCACAGCTCCTAAACGGCCTTTGCATTCTTCTAGTGTCACATGGCATTTATGTGTAATTGATTTGTGCCAGCAACAGTGCGCAGCGTAAACTGTGGGCGCATTAGTCGACTCTCTCCGCATGCAGCCCATCTGCTCCCCATCCCCGATCTGACACAATCCAACAGAAAAGCGCAGCATCTCACAGCTTCACACCCCATCTAGATAATTGAAACAAATGCCCATTTGAAACCAAGAGTGTCTCCTTAATTTGGAAACAATGCTATTCGAAAAGTGTTTTTACGAAGGCAACAGCTCTCAATTAGTCCGTATGGAAGCAGAAACCTCTCACAGTTTGCTACGACACATGAACACAAATGTTGTTGCTAACGGGGAAGTTGTCAAATAAGCAACAAAACATTTACGGGAATACATTAGTTTTAATTGGTGTCTGGTTCGACTTGGAGATTTTGCAGGAACATGCCTTACAATGCAAAAACATGCTTTGCGCTTGCGAGTACCATGTTTATATTGAAGGATCAAGGCAGCGTACACACCATGGAAACAAGCAAGTTTGACAATGGGGGAGTAACAGGAGTGGGTGTAGGTAGTGGGCGCTCCGTAATCTTTTTGGAGTAACACCTAAACTTACTAATGAACAGAAAATTACCTGTCAACACATCGCGTAATGAACGGTACCTTATTATCTCCTAAGCAATTTTACAAACCAAAAAACAAAAACTTTGGCTGTTATAATGACGCGTATTGTGAAGAAAAGAACGTCGGGCCGGTAGAAAAGGCTGCCTGCATAGCAAATACATCTCTCCACAGGGAAGGATGGAGAATATAAAGTACGAACGGGCTGCAGGCTGTGTCTTTGTAATCCCATTCGAAACTTTCTCCGCGTTTTTCAGTTTTCTGACACTGCAATTAAATGGCTATATCTTTCCCTGAGCTGCAATGTTTTCTTCTTTCCCTCCCCTCTGTCTCGCAGCTACCATACAATACATATGAAAATAAACACTTTGATAACATAAATGCCTGGGAAAATGTCAAATAATCCGCCCGGGTTGCGTATTGTGTTGCCTTCACCTAACCTACACCTCTATAAGGGCCAGAAGATGTACACTTAGCAGGGGGTAGCGTTATGAAGGCTAGCGGCCCATGCCTTGAGCGGACAATGATTGTCGGGAAACTCCGGCATCCCTTTCCCCTCTACCAGTTCATCTTTTTCCCAGAGGAACGCTAGTAAACACTGCGCATCAACCCTCGAAGCCAATTAGCCCGCCAGATCAGCTCACGAGAGGCCCGAGCTAGCGAAATGGGAGGGGGACTTAATTCAAAGAGCAGACAGGAGAAGAGTTCAGCTAGCCTAATCGCTAAAAGAGCCAGCCCCAAGGGTACGATCTACGTTTTGAAGAACATAAAGGAGCATATTGTTTATTAAAAGCTAGCACAGTGGTGATTTTATATAATAATGTGTTTATATGGAAAAAAAAATACAAACTGTTTACTAAGAGGCTGTTAGTCTGTGACCTCAAAAAGATGAACAAATGGAGGTTCCAGCTACAGAGTATATATAGATTTTTAGGGGAAATAACTTGGACATAAGAGTGAGAAATACCAAAGTTAGCGCACTCTACCTTAACTTTACTATGCAATATAGCTGAGTGATGGTGAAAGTAAGCCTTTCACAATAATTACTACAACAACTTATTAAATATATGATAGATAAAGCAATAGTTTTGTGGGTCACTATTTACTGTGGGTACTTTTTCGTTGTACCAATGGGGAACGTTTTGTTATGTTTCTGTACTACAATAAGATTTCAACTGTAGAGGGTTAACTCATTTTAGACAGAAACTAACCTCTAAATTGCTTCTTTCTGCTATAGTCTCTGAGCACAAGGGTATCTCATATACATGTAACAAAAATAAAAATCCCCAAATTTTATCCAAAATTGTCATATCAAAAACATTCATCGTCGGAACAAAGTTGTAGTTGTCGCACATGTTTACATGAGGGAAATGTGCACAGCAACTTTTCTATTCAGATGAGGTTGAACATCAATCTTGAAAAACTCAGTGGCTTTTGTGGCCTAAAGCATATGCATATTTCACATACACAAAGAAACGGCCCTTGACTTTGACTTGGTTGACTTGTAGACAGATCCTTTGTGCAGCGTTGAAGAAAGGCAGGCGTCAGAGCACATAACAGTCATTATAACCTGACAGGCATACAGAAATACATTCAGCGCTCGACTCTACGGAGAGCAGCTGCAGGAGGTAGTAGGTACGTTCCTACTGATGCTCCACCACCTAGAGATGTTCTGGGATTAAAGGAGCAAAACATCTGTGAAGGATGCTGGGTAATGGCCCTGCAGCTGCCCAAAATCTAGTACTTGTAAATAGAAAAATAAAAATGAATTAATTAATACAACTTGATTTCTTCAAACACTTGTCATTAAAGTTCATTAAAATTCAAGGTGGAATTACTTATTTAAATCAACCTCATCCTAATTCCTAGCTCTCACAAACATTTTCAAGATTTCAAGTATTCACATTTGGTCACATGGACAGCGTTAGAACAGCTTGCATCAGGCTCTTTATTCCAGGCTTAGGGTGAACAAAATGTCTTAAAATGACATGCAGACAGTGTGTAATGGTCCGATTTAGTCCTAACCTGCTTCTTTTACATTTATGGGGCTTTATTCTTGCTAAAGTAACTTGGGTACTCCAGGTTTAAAGATACTGTACCCATTTTTTACCTATGTATTTAAGCAAAATTTGTCTTGCCCCAGTACACATATTGTACAAGCTGCTCTTGAGGTCAAAATAAGTCTGCTGCGTGCTGTCTGCATCTAATTAGAAAACATTTAATAATCATAATAAGTGTGCATTAGCATTGTTAGCTGTTTATAGCTTTACCGTGACAACAGAATTCCGCTCTGGTCTCTAAAAGTTGTGAAAAGCACTTATAAACTCATCACGGTGAATAATTAAGAAGCTTGAAATCTCTAAGGGAAGTGAAGAATAACTCTGGGTCATTGCAAACCATTTAAAATGAACTAGTTGCCGTTTTTCAACGTTTTTAAGACGGTATAAATCAGGCATGGCGGCTTTAAGACATCACTGGCAGCATAAGATAAGCTATGTTAACAAACGCTGAGTGAATGTCAGTTGGCCTTGAGTTCTGACAACTTTGACCATGAGTTGAACCCTATAGGGCTCTGAAGCATTCCTTAATTGATTCTGTTCCTGTAGAAGTTTGGTTCATGTGTTTTTATTTTCACATATTTGCACCCGTCTTCACACCCCACACCCGCATGGCGTTGTCGAGGACACTGTGTTCCCTCGTTTGGTTAGAGGGCCCTCACACAGCGATTGGGGGCAGGGGGACTGGGGAGAAAAGCCATTGGAGACATATGGAGGACTATATAAATAAAGTGGACTTAACTGGAATTGACTGGACAACTCGAGGAGAAATTTGCAGTCAGCTCTCCTCTTGGTCTTGTTGCCTGCAGCGGTGTCCTGATGCTTCCCCAGACGTCATTAGACCAAAGTTCCCAAACCTCAGCAGTTCGATCCATCCACCGTGGAGTTTCTTTCTATTATTTTTGTTATCTTCCCTGTCATGATGGGACATTGTGGATTTTTTGCGCATTGTGGGCTGCAGACCTATACAAAAAAGACTCGAAGGACATTTTATTTTTCTTGTTGACATTTAAGAAAATAGCTTTTAAAATAAATAGGCAGAAGTACTACTTCAATGGGCTGGAAGTAATGATTATTCTGCTAATCAATTAATCTAGCAATGTATTTTTTTAATTAATCAGTTAGTTTCTAAAACAGTTTCTTTTGTATCTACATACAGTAAATCCTCACCAGAACAATGTTGTAGTTTTGCAATGTAATAAAAATTAAATCAGTGTCATGGTGTAAGGAAACATGCCGAATTTCTTCTGGTTGTTTATTTAGCTGAACACAAGGGCTACTGTAGGCCATAACCCACGCCAAAACAAGAGCAAAACAACAGCAGTCAACTCACTAGAGCCACTCTCCAAAACAGACCATAGCAACCAAGTGGCACATACAAAAGCAGTTACAAGAACAACAAAAGATGTCTGAACTAAACACAAACTATCAGACCATTACAATATTAAGAATCAGTATTTGCTCATACATACTTGAGCAAAGATGACCCATGTCTTTTTCACTGGACAATGACATTTGTTTTTATTTCTGGTACTTAGTAATAAACCATCACATATCAAGCGCTATATTACTTTTTCCATTACATTGCCAACTGCCATAATGATCTAAAATGAACAGAAACTGATTCTGAATCCTGCAATGTCCTCAATATACAATATACAACTAAGCTAATGATGGTAGAAAACCATTATAACTTGCTCAAAGATTCATAAAAGTTTGATTTTGCACAATATGTATCCTTTACTTAACAAAATAGTGTCCTAGATTCGCATTAGGCTACATACACCACATATTAGAGAACATGCATACAACACAAAAGCTACACAAACTGCTTCCCCAGACTTGATTAGCCCATACTCCAAGACAGCCCTTCAAACATGGCTGAGTGGATCCGACCGCTATACAGTTTTTATTATTGTCTCTGTGATTATTACAAATTTTGAACTCTGAACAGGGCTCAAACCTCCATAGTTGCAACCAGCTTTATAAGACTTAAAGGGGACATATGATGCAAAATCAACTGTTATGAGCTTTTAATCATGTTGTAATGGTGTTCCCTTATCATTAGTTTAATCATATTTAAATCTAATCATGCAGTAATCCTGTAGTGTCCTGTCTGTGGCTTGAGTGTTAAGAAAATGTCTCTTTTCAACTAACTTATATCTGCCCACTCCCCTTTATTTTCTTGCATTCATTCCAAAAAAAAAAAAAAGGTGACACATTAGGTGACACATTAGCCGAAAGATTCCATGAAAATATTGGATTAAAACCCTACTCCTGAATCTTTTCCATGGAAATAGATACTGTGGCCAAAAGAACAGTATTTCCATGCAGGTGGAGGCCCTAGTCCAGTCCATACCAGTAAAAAAAAACATCATATATCTTTCTTTAAGGCCACCACACTGCCACATGTTTCCCTCCTCTGTATTTTCCCTTCCAAGAAAAAAAAAAATGGCGAAGCTTCTCCAAACATACGACTTTCTAAGACTAGCCTGCGTGTCCCCAAGGATAGAGAGCTTGCACGGTCTGCCAGTCTATCACACCGGAGCACACAGCTTTTGTGACAAACTGGCAGAATAACATCTTTCATTCTCGTAGCTCCTCTGTGCTCAAACCCATCGCGCAGCAAGACAATCCGCACAATAACCTCGCCGCAGAGTGCATGGTTACAGAATGTTCCCCTATGCTTTCTGCTGGTTAGATATCAGCTCTCCAACATTCCATTTTCATTATAAAAAAAAATGTCTATTGCATCGTCCAGGCCGTCAAAACATCACAAAAGGTCAGAATGCAGATTTAATTAATTTTGCATTGGCGCCAAGTTGAATAATAACACATTTCGCTCTATTTCTTGAAGATCATTTGTTGTTTGTTACTAAAATGGCAAGTTGTACCCCACTGACTTGGAATTTCAAATTAAGGGTAAGAACAGTTTTTTTGGTTGTCAATGAAGTTGGCTGGATACATGATCAACTTTGAAAACTAGCTTCAACAATTTAATGTTTTTTTTGTTGTTTCTTTTTCTCATGGGACAGATGCAAGCGCAAGATGGAGGCGAAGAGTGGAGAGTACAATTAGCAAATCACATATGCCTGTAGCGTGCACACTTTGCATTTTCCAGGACATTTTTATTACGTAATCATGTCAACTGCAGATACATTACCCCTTTTAAATCTACCATCTGTTGCAGTTTTCCCCCTCCCCTGGCCTTTGTTTAGGCTCACCTGTTAGGCCAATGCTTACACACTATTAACATTAACATAGATAGTTTTGTTTTTTGTTTTTTTTTAATAAATATGTAGTCTGGCTATAAAGTACATAAAGAACAAGATGACTGTGGCGGTTTGTGTTTTTAGGACAACAGAATGAGACAACGATTTAAGGCCAGCGATGTAGGCTTATTCATATGTTATACTCTCTTTGCACTGTGGTTTAATTTCATCGTAGACACAGACACAGGCATATAGATCACCAGAAATAGTTTTTTGTGGTAGAACTTAATTTAGATAAGAGAATGCATGAACCCAAACAGTAGTGTGGGCCTATAGGTTGAAAAATAAGAGCCCATATGTGACACCAAGGATAAAAAGCTGAAGGACTATGGTAGAATAATCTGAAGTAGCCCAAGAATTGTAAGAAGAGGCAGACATGAACCTTCAAAACATTGTCCATTCCAGTCTTGCTATCCTTCTGTTCTATTATACCTCAGATGCTATTGACCAAGATAACAAAGACTGAGCTGGTGCAGCACAGAACTGCAAATTCTCTATCACTGAACAAGATACATCATCAAGTTCTGGAGAAATGTTTGCCAGTTGCTACATTACACCGGACAGTTTTGCCCAGTGGAAGATGAGAAATCTTCAGTTTGGCCCCTAAATTGTCCCGCCTCCTCTTTTCTGTCTCCTCATTGACTGGACACACCATGTATACGCACCGGTGATGCAGCTAATTCCTTGTCCGGTTCCCGCTCACATCTGGGCGGCACGAACGCAGCAGGCGACATGTGTACGCTGATTACAAGTTTGGAACCTACGTATGTGTGATTATCCGACATCTGCTACGGAGATGAGCGGGAATAAATCAGGATCTAGTCTGACTAATCAAATTTAATCACACCAGCAGTCTACTGGATATAATTAATGGACAGAGCGCATAACATATATCTACTTGGAGCCGCCGTCAATGTGTGCGCCCTGTAAAGAACATAATTACTTGCCAGAACATGTTCCATATGCGTACACAGAAGGAAAGCTGGAGAATATTAATTTAAAAGCAGTGTGCAGTTAATAGTTATTTGAGGAATCTTACAGTTTTTAATATTGTTTCAGGATATTCTGCTGCTTCAATATCCTGTCCGTTTTATTTTTGTGCGAAGAGGTAAGTAGCTATATCTGAGGCTAATTAAAGGGGCTGTACCTGATTATTTTTCATGTTATAAAGTAAAATTAGCTTTCCCGCGTACAGCTCTTAGGGTTTAACTAAGACTGTGTGCATGTCAGAATGTAATTATGACGTCCGCAAATCCACTGCATTGTTGCCTGCGATTTGTTTTAAGCATTACAGTGATGCCAAAATGCTGCTCTTTCCTCTGAAACTTGTGAAAAGCACTATAAACTCCTAGTAGTGAATTATTACGATGCTAGGAATGAAATTAAATGATCTGTTTTTCATGTTTATAAGAGTAAAAGTCATGTACAGTGCCATTATGTGTTATGGGGGTGATGTTTGTGCATTAAAGACCACAGAGAAGGTCTCAGAAAAGTCTTTTTTCTCTTTTTTTAAACAAACTACAGACATTACATTTCGTCAAGGTTACACAAGTACAGATAACTCACTGTAATATTAAAAGGGCGGAAAGAAAATGCATATCCAAAGACTCTTGCTTAATTTTACTGTCCAACTTCTCCCTCTTCTTTTACTCTCTGATCAACTGAAAGGCTCAAAGAATGTCAATGTCATGGATTTCCTTGACAACCCTGAGTGCATTTTATAACCATGTGTGTGTATTGTAGTTCTGCTAACAGTATACCAAAAGTGTCCATGTTTCACTTGTACTTCTATAAATGGGAAAAAAGTATGTTTAATGCCAAACTGTGGTACATTCTAGGCAAACCCTCCATCAGAAAATTTACACAGTGCTGTTTTTAATGCTTTGCCCAGCTCTTGTGTTGTTAATTAGGATGTAAAGAGTATTCAGCACTTTGTGACAAAACAGTTGTGCGCTGTCCGTATCTGATTGTAAAACATTTTATCACTAACTCGTAAAAAAACAGCTGAGTGCATCGCTATCTGTACTTTGATCCATCCAGAAGTTGTTCAAAAGGTAAACATGGCCCCAAAAATGTATGCATGTGAATACTACTATTGTATCAAGGGGTTTGTGAGAGTTAGGACCAAGTTTCATAGATTTAATACCCACGTCCATCTTTCGCAGTTTAAAATTCAGATACCCCAGCCTTAAGAAAAAAATACTGCTTTTCATAGGCAAACAACATTATATCGAGGTTTAAAGAAGACGTATGCTTTTGTCTGCTATATCTCTATAACCTATGGCACCTGTGGATCATTGTGTTATATTTTGGACATTTTAAATCGCAATATTGATCTAAAACAAAACAAGTAAATGAGAAAGGGAAACTATAACATGGTTATGGGCTCTTAAAAGTAGTTTTTACATAATATGTCTCCTTTGAACACTTCTTCAACAAATACAGTAATAGCCTAGAAGAATTTCACTGTAAAGGCTGCTTTGCGGTCTTGTTTTATCCTGTTGTCATTTGGCCTTGAGCTTTTTGAATCCCAGACGATCTGAGTTGGCTTGTCTACACACTGGATCTGAGAAGTCTTGACACTGTAAGATTAGACCTTCAGTGTGCAGAGCCGCCATGACAGTGAGTGATGGCTTTATTTAAAATCATAATACTTTTGGTAAATGAAGTACAGGCCGCACTATGAACTCATAAGGCGTGATTAAATACGCCGCTCCCCTGTTAATTAGATTCCTTCAGGTGTTAACTGCAAATGCCACGCTCCCTAAAGAGGCTCTGGCGGTGACAACCATATGAGAATGGACAGCTGGCCATTTGCGATGTCAGAAAATGAAATTCTTTTTATAACGTGGCGGTGCGGGGCTTATGAAGACTTGATCAGATAAGGATTTGGGGCTTTCCTTCCGGCAGATGTAGGTGGGTGTTCATATCTTCGGCAAAGACAATGCGAGTGACATTTCGAGGGGATTGAAGACAACCTGCAGAAGTCAGTCATATAAAGCTGTCTCATATGTTCTAATCAATGGCTAAGTCTGCCAAACACGCTCCAAGATGAAGTCATTTTGTAAATCATTTTCTGTCAAGGGAAAGTTTGACAACTCTGGAATTGTTGGGTTTTTCTTTTTCAAGATTTTCTAGCAGGACAGGAGATTTGTAAAGTAAAATAGGGCAGAATGATTTGGGAAAAATATCTTATTGCGATTTTTCTGACAAGCAAATGATTAGATTTAATACATTTTTCTTTTGTGTGCAGAATTTATTTGGTAAGCAATCAAGCCTTCAGGTTCTGCCACAATATATAACAAATACTTAGAAACTTAGAAAAAGGGTCCATAACATTACATGGAAAGTTAACATGTCTAGGAGAAAATATATACTATTTATTAACGTACAAATTTAATTTAACCATGATAATTCCACTGGGTTTGGAAACCAGACTGACCCTGCATCATGGGTTTACCTGTCATTAATAGAAAAGTGTGAATTGTATTTTGCCATGCTACAAAAAAATATTAGGATGCATTTTTCAGCTTCCGACTTTGTACGTGTATATCCCCCTAGTAGTCCCCTTTGTTTTTCCAAAAATACACTTTTGACACTTTGGTATTTATCTTACGTAAGGGAGCACCTGGAAAACATAATACTGCTACTGAAAGTGCTGCACTTTACCCCTGGTGCATATAAAAAAATAATAGATATATTTTTGAAGAGAAAAGCGTCAAAAGACTTTGAATATTGAATAACAACTCTTTGAGATGGCAGATTCTACTTCCTTGTCTTTTGCTTTGTGTAGGAGTGACGTTTTAACAATCGCAAATCTACTCAAGTTTTTTTATTTTTTAGTTTACATGTGAGACGAGAACCCACAAGAGTGTCACAAGAATGTTTGCAGCATTTCACACTATATGTCTTTGGATGCGTTACTTGAGCTAATGAGACCACACCATACAGGGAGCAAAACATATGTATTCTTCCAAGTTAACATTTTTTTCAGAATTATTTGCAAACACACACACCCATAAATATATATATATATATATATATATATATATATATATATATATGGGGAAGCTGGCCCGAGTGATCAAAATAGGAGGCAGACTCAAAAGAAGTCCCATTAGACACAATTTATTCCCGTGTAGTGGTACACCGTGAACACAAAAAATAATCCCTATTTACAAAAATTAACGGTGCTCAACGAAAACTTAAGCAACCAAACTTAAACAACTGAAACAAAAGCCACGAGTACCCTGGCTACACTGGTGTTCCTCATCTGTCTAATTACCCAGACTAAAATACTCTCCTGTACCGGAAGCTCCTCCCCCGGTCTACTCCATCTCTTGTCCAGGGGGCGGTGGGAGTAACATAAGCACTATGTTCCATAAAAACATCTCTCGGGCCCAAGTCCCTTTACTAAAAGTGTTTAACTAAATAAACTATAAACACTTAGTTCATGAAATGAAAATACACAAGACATTAACACAAAGAAATAAACAAACTTAAGCCAGTTTTTCCCCCTCCACATGGTCCGGCCCACGACCCTACTCAAGCCTATAAAATGGCCGACATAGGGCACGCCCCCTCTTTGTCTGGACCATGTGGAGATGCAGGTAAGATGATTATTGGATTGAACTGAATAGACACATTTAACTAAATAAAATATATTTAACTAACAAATGTGTGGTGATTTACTGATTGCAACTAAACAAAACAAACCCGGGATAGTTCTATTGAAGTTATTGAAAATAAACAGACATGTGCAAAACCAAATCATAATACTATTGAAAGGGACAAAGGCCCACTTTGTCACTAATATATATATATATATATATATATATATATATATATATTTTTTTTTTATTGCACTGAAAAATTTAGGAATTTAAGGATATTTGTCTTGATTGTGAAAGGGCTTGCATGTCCAGAAACCTGACTGTTACTTGGGATAGATCAGGACCTCCACCTGCTTTTTCCATTAGCTATAATATTGTGCACACAGTATGGCATAAAACTCCACAGAGAATGTTCCGTAATAACTTTAAATATCTCTGTACTGACGGGGAAGATAAAGCCGCCTCTTTGGATGCTCTAAAAACATTGAACTTATTTGACCATTGCCTTTTTTTATAGATGTACTATCATCTCCACAATATATGGAGGGCTTTAGGTATAGTAGTTTGTTTTGTTTTTTTTATAAAATTTTTTTTTTTTTTCAACTCTCATCTCAAAGCAAGGAAGTCCCAGGTTTAACCCTGAGTGCAGATTTGTACTTCCAGTGCTACAACTGCATATATAATCATGCACCTAGCATAATAGCACTATACTATACAATGGTGCATCTGCATGAAAGAAAATTACTGCATGATTATTCTGAGGTCAAACATAATTAACATGTGTTGAGGTGGGGGGTTGTTTGGTTATGTTTATTGATGTGTTGGGGTTGGGTTGTTGGGCTGTCGGGTGGTTGGGTGGATTTGGTGGGTGGGACTGATTTTAATGCTTTGTAAAGCACTTTGTTACTTTTTTTTGTATGAAAAGTGCTCTATAAATAAAGTTTGATTTGATTTGAATATAAAATGGACAGGTTTATAAAGCCCTTGATGGCCAGAGAGCATTTTGTCTAACTCAACCTGTGATGAGTCATTGGCCTCACACACCTGTTTGCCTGTTTGGACCTTGAGTTTGAACATCGACAGTAACTATTTTATCACATTTGTATCTGCAGAATGGGCCCACTGCGGATACACAGATGCGGTTTAATATTTCATGAACACAAATCAGTCCATTTTTTCCCATTATTTTCATGAATATTTACAGTGTAGACTCGCATGGAAATAAATGTGAATGAACACATGTATGTACAATTGAAACCTGAAGTTACATACACTATATAAAAAGACACACTTTTTTCTGCCTAACATGAACAATTGTTTGAACAGATGAAGGTGGCACCTTCAGGCATCTGGAAATTGCACCCAAGGATGAACTTGTGCAAGTTCATATTTCTCTTTTTGATATTATGACTGATTCCTTTGGACTTTCCCATGATGTCTTCAAATACATCCTCAGGTGTGTCTCTAATTAACTCAAATGTCAATAATCAGAAGCTTCCAAAGACATCATCATCTGGGTTTTACCACATTGTTTAAAAGCATAATAATCTTACTGTATGTAAACTTCTGAGTTTGAAGAAAGTAATGAAAAATTGTCTAAAATCCTTATTCTGGCATTTAGCAAATAGAAATAAGTTTGGTAATCAAAACATATTTTAGATTCCTCAAAATAGCTGCCTCTTTTATCACACTCAGCATTCCACTAATGGACCCTGACAAGGCTCACCTGTGAAGTGAAAACCATTTCAGGAGACCTCATCCTGAAGGTCATTGAAGGAAGGCCAAGGGACTGCATGCCTAGCAAATCCAAAATTATATTTTTCTGTATTTCTTCAATCAAAATGTTTTTTTTGGGGTTTTTTTTCAATGACGTAAGTGAAATGAAGGAGCTCACCACTTTAGAATAAAATTAAATTTTTCTCAAGTCGGATTCGTTCATTGATTCAACATCCACACAGTTTTTCAGTCCCCTGTGATTATTATGTCCTGTAAGCAGACTTATTTGTTATATGGACAGACCTTGCGTATCTCGGATTGGTTAATACACCTGACAGTCATTATCAGAATTTGGGGAGATTCACTGGGCTCACAAATTTGGAAAGTATTGAAGACATGTGTATTCTTGATGCCGGGGAAAGGGATCGTGGCGCTGTAAACATATAAAGGGTGGCTACCATTTACAAGGTTATTTGACAGACTTTTACACCAAATATCACGTTTCATAGCAACCAACACCAAATTTCTTGCCAAAGGACACACTGATAGAATGGGCATGGGGTGGAAGATCTGACCAATGACTATCCAGTTGACACCCCTCTGTTTTTTTAGAATGTCAATGCTTACCACAAAACGAAAAAATAAAATTAAAAACTTTTTCAAATTACCTCGAAAGCAAGACTTGAAAGCAAGAAACAGGGATCTCTTGTGATGTCTATTTTTTGAACAACATATATTATTGAGCATCAAAGGCTTTTGTCAGCATATTTATAAGGCTTTAATTGTTTCACTGGGTTATGCATTCGTTATATGAGGGCAATGGGGAGGTGGGAATATTCGGTCTGGAACATAAAAGAAAAATATTAATATCCGTTTCACTATTGGTCACTCCATTTGGCGCTGTGGGTTTACTTAAATCCCTACAGATACTCCTTGTCAAATAAGCACATTAACAGGCTAAGAAGTCTAAGAATACACCGTCTAAACGTGTAGCCTGTTCTAAAAATGATGATTCAGAAATGTTAAAGTTTCCACTGCATAACACGCAAACTTCACTTTCAAAATCAACGTACATTCAAATTAGCAATACACAATAACAATATGCTTTCAACACAAGCTTACCTAATGTTTTCCCTGTATTTGACCTAAATATACCTTGCCCCTGATTCAGATATATTGCATAAGCTCCTCATTAGGTCAAAATAAGCCCACTGTGTCGTGTCTAATTAGAAATTGTTTTATTGTCTGATAATCATGAAGTGCTGCAAAGCTCTGCGCTGGTCTCTGAGCGCTGTCAAAAGGGCTTATAAAATCTTTGTGGTGAATACTAAGGATGTTTATGGATAATACTTAAGCGATGAATAACTTAAATTAACTTAAGGGGTTAGCAGTTCATGTTGGGGTGTTAATTAAGTAGTTACTGAGCCTAAATCGCTTTTAATATACAATTTCTCATCATGGCTTAAGTCTTTATTCATGCTTCATAAAGGCATGATTAAATGTAGTTAGTATTGTAGTCTTAGTGTTACAGATTTTTTTTTGTTCTTTTTGGAAATGTAGACTTTGTTATGTGCATAGTTGTCAATGCTGGTTTCTCCTTTCTGTGTTTAAAGAAAAAAAAAAAATATTTAAATGCATATACTGATTAGTTGATAGATAAAGGTCTTCAGATCCAATTGGCCTAATATCTGCTGCTTTACTTAAAATGAAGTAAATTTAGCCATCAACAAGAATTGGCCTTTGTCTTATGAGCTAAAAAGTCGTTTTTATAAGTGCTAAAACTCAAAATGATCTTTCCCAAATGACTATGAAGAACAAAGATATTGAAAATGGCACGATGACAGACCCGGGCTATATTAATTTGTTGTACAAGCCAAAAATCACATTCTTAGCAACGAAATTAAAAAGGGAGTTGGAATGGGCAGCTGCTGTTAGAAGCTGTTGCTGGAGGGACATTGACTTAGATTTACGAGAAATGATTTAGGAGATAAAACCGCGATGTGCTACGTTTTGGCTTGTACATATCCATTTATGTAATTAACTGGGAGTGCTCCCGTTCCCCGCCGCGGTTAATAAGCTCCAGTGGGACGGCGACGAGGCAGGTGAACCCGTGACCCCAAAGATGTTAAACATAGATGAATAGATGCCAGAGCGTGCACACTGCCTTGTAAATCAGATCCAATGAGCAGTGGCACCGGACACAAATGGGTCTCGCAGTGAAAACTCAATATCGCATAAATGGACAGGCCTCTCATAGATATTGGAAACGGCTAACCTTGCTAACCTTGCCACCGTGAGCTCACCTTTGCTATTGCTCACGCTAACACGGTAACATTTACAGCCTTCCCCCATATAGTCTACGTGTCCATCCAAGCGTTTAAACCCCGTACATGTGCCGCCTGTTCAAATGGACAGATTTATAAATGAATGTGTACGTTTAATAGTTCAGTTTTGAGTAGCAAATAAAAATAAAAATATGTAGCTGTTTTACAAAGATGATGTGAATGTCTAGTTATGTCATTGGTCAAGGTGTAGTCTAGTTCCAAACACAACCCTAAAGAAACTAATAAAATGTTATAGCATCATATTTATACCAAGGCAATGACCTCAAGCGCTATACCAATTTGAAATGCCAGTTTGTACGTATAGTGTTTATCATAATATACACCTTAGGTTTTAGAAATAAATAAAGTGCAATAGGTTGTGGTATGTCATGGGTGTGGCAGTACGTTAGAGGCGATTGGACAACATTTATTAAAAAAGAAAATATAAACATAGTGTTTGGTATCTCATAGCAAAGTCAAGTAAATTAACACGTGTACATAATCCGCACTGCAATTTTCAAGCAAATGTCAAGTGGCTTTTTTTACTTTATTACATCAATTTAGGTCAATATTGCGAATTAAAGCCACAATATGTCACTATTTTTGCCAAAAATAGACTAAAATAAAATCACGTTTCTTTGCCTTTCTTTCTTTTTTTTCATTTGGGTTGTTTTCTTTGCATTGACAAAAAAACAAAACATCCTTACTGTGTGCAGGCTTGCATCTCCACAAACCTGACTCTTACTTGTCCTTGATTTAAATGTTGTTCTTTTGGCCATAATCTTCCACAGTATAGCATAAACTGTATCTGTCGCCATGGAGAATGTTCCAAAGTATGTTTTTCACATTCTGTTACCATAGAATCATGCAGGTTCCACCTACAGAAAGATCCATACTGTAACTTTAAAATGTCCAAAATACAAAATGACATAATGGATACCGAAAATTAACTATGTAGCAAATAAAATGATAATATGTCCTCTTTAAAAACACTTATTTAACCTGGGATAGAGTCATCTGCTTGTTTCCATGGAAATGTTGTTACTTTGGCTATAATCTTCCTCATTATGGCATTATATCTCTATTGACAGTGTTCTGAAGTATGGTTTTAACTTTCTATTTCTATAATCAGGCAGTTCACTTACCACCTCCAGAAAGTGACATTCTCTTCACTTTAACTTTGATCAATGTAATGTATTTATATCCGTATGTAGACTATAGCTCGCTAACATTTATGTGCTTCCAAGATTCTCCCCTCGCTGGACTGTTGCCACTTACTTGCAGTTCGACTCTGTTCTTTTTACTTACTTTTCTCTACAGAGTGGGATGGCGATATACTGAATCTGACTGACTGCTATAATGGCCAACTCCTGAGAATTAGCACAGCGCAATACGTTTCATTAGTCTTGTGCTACTTGTATCTCCTCCTTTACAGGTCAACGTTAAAATACTCCCACTGCACCAAGCTCAATTATACAATACTGTGGCTGATATGCAATGCTTTTCATATGGTTTCCTGCCTCAACTCTCTTGCCTACAATAACAATGTCATATATCATTAGGAGATTGTACTGTGCACAAACACATTCTATCTAGACAATGGAGAATAATTAAATTCTTTGATGCCAGAAATATCCGTTTGAGTTCGTAATGCAAATGGGTAGAAACGTGGCTATGACGCTAATTGTGGGCTATAAAAAGTTACTGACTTATTTGAATTCAATTTGAACCAAATTACAGCCAACAATATATTTTTAATGTGTGGAAATTGCATTGGTGAGCATATAAATTGTTTTTCCGTGTGAATTAAAGGCAGCAAACTGACCCTGATATTACAGAGGGCATTGTGATGTTCTTCCCCGTCTTACAGCTTAATGTGTAATGCTAAGTATATGGCCTTTATGATTGCAAATCTCCAGTATTGTAAAATAATACATTTGAATAACATGCCCTTTACATCCGCTTTTATAGCTCAAGTGTCCTCTGTTCAAGTTAGTCATAATTATGGCTTGTCTCTGATAGTGCAAGTTAAAGGACCTACATTGTACATTTTCTGGGCCTTCTCCACTGCTTTGTACTTGTCTCAGATGCCCCTGAATTAGGGAACCACAGGCTTAAAATAATGTGTATGCTTAAAGGGACTTCCAACACCTTTACTCTCTCTTGACATGTACTTATAAAAAGCCCCAGTAAGTGGCGCTAGAACTGCATGTGGTCACATATTGAAATTGAAAGTAGTTGGTATTAGCTAAAAACAAAGCATGCCAGCGCTACAGCTGCTTTGCTGATTCACAGTGGCAGGCTGGTGATGATCTCAGGACTACAATACAAGGAAGTTTATGGAGAATGACACCGGGTGTACATTAACTGCAAGTGCGGTGCGTTTTGGGACTGACGCAGGTCCCGCAGGACTAACAAAGTCATTCAAATCAATGTGCCCTGCCACACTGATCTCGGCAGAGTGCGAGTGTGGGTCTTGGTGACGTGTGGGGCTGTAGAGTCTATATTTACCGGACACAGTTTTTGGTCAAATACACAGTACATTGTAGTTGGTGTAACAGGTAATCTGCAAGTAACCCATTCAAAACATACGCCGATCATGCCCGACAGTTAGTGGAGACGCAGTGTGGCTCCTGTGAGTAAAAATGTAAGATGTAGCTACATTTTAACATAATTAAAAGCTTAAAAAAATATATAATGTTGCATGTAAGCCCTGTAAGGTTGAGGGAAAAGTTGAAACTTGCCCTGATACCACCCCCACAAAACCAACACAATAATGCATACTTGTCATCCATTTCAATTTTAATATTCCTGAAAGTGATGAACAACATAATGATGAGAAGATTCAGTATTGTCAGTTGCAAAAGACATGGAGGTATGCACGCTTTCAGCTGTTCAGTTTTCTCATATGATTGGATTGGATATCTCCTCACCCTGCCCTTTTCTCTTCTGTCTGTTCATGCCTGTGATTTTAAATAATGAAAATTCCGTGTTTTGCCTTTTAGCCACGGTCCGCTACATCAGAGTCTCCAGAGTTGAGAGCTTGGATCACTGGTCTCTGTCACTGAAGACTCCACTCCGCAGCGCTCACGGAGATGGATGTTTTTTGAACAATGTCACCTTGATGGAATCACAAGACGAGGTGCCGGATTTCTCGGGGAGTCACAGCGGTGCGGGGTATTGAGCGCTTTGATGTGCTATGTCATGTAAGGTGCCAAAAAAGACAGGGGATAATAGATAGATCCATGCAGCAGGTGAACACAAAGTACCTGTAAAGACACTCCACAATGTCCATTCAAGGTGTATTGTGTACCATGGTGCACTAGCAAGTTAAAATGTATATATTAAAATAATGATGTTAACGTATTTTGCAACTTAAATGAATTGCGACAGATTAGGGTTGGGTTAGGGTGGAAATGTGATAGAAATAGATACTAAATAGATACTAAAACAAGCTTTGAAACTAGACTCTTATTTGGACAAGTTATCGATACATAAAAGTAGTTATCAGAACTAGTATGCATGTTTTTAATTATTAAGCCTGTTTCTTTTGGTATTGCGACAAAATAGATATGATGCACTATAATTTTGAAAGATGCCTTAGTTGTGATGAAATTATACATTTTGTGTCATAAAACACTGTGTTTAAAGTCAAAGTATCTACAGTAAAAATGGCAGCTATAAGTCGAAGTTGCTGAGCTGTGCAAATGTTGCCAGTTTAAGATTATAAGGATCAATTCAAATCTGATAAAGGTTTATGAACTTCAAAAACATGGAAGAGCTGCTTGGATTTCGATCTGCTAAAAGTCCTAGAGACATCACCATTATTATTATTTAGACACAATATTTATATAACCTTGCACAGTTCATGAAACTCATGAGAATTCATCTTGAGCTATTCCCACTGTAACCCGGAATTTACACCTGGAGCTGCAGTGACACTTAAAGTAGGCAAAGCTGCATACCGCTGCGTTGTGCATTTGTGGACAGGGAAGATGTCTGCTTTTCTCTCAGCTGGATGTAACGAAAGGTTTTTGTTTTTTTTGGCTAGCTCCACTGTTTTGGCGCCTCGACCAATTAGATTCAAATATTAGCCATAATGTTCTGCATTTTCCCGACAACTTTCAGTGAGAGCCGTAGAAGTCAACTATAGAGTACTACACATATCAATCAGGCACCACTCTAGTTAATTTTTATATGCACAATAGGCAAATATTTAAATGTTTGTTTGTTTGTTTTTTATTGTTGACAAAATTACTCAAAAAGTCTTTCAAATGGCCAATATAGAACTTTCACTGCAGTGGTTTTGTGTTAGTTTTTCCTACCTCTAAAACGATACACCCACAATCACAGCCATTCAGGACTAACTACCATCTGCAGTTTTGATAGATGTAACCCTATATAATGACCAACAAAGTACTTTTAGTTTCTGACTTTGCCTTGCACCTCTTCCTCTTCCTTGCTTAACACTGCTTTTCACACCAATGCATTGTTTATGACACGCGGTTTTATCGTCACCGCATAAATTAGCATTCTGTTAGCGCAATCAATGATCCTTTGATACAAACCCCTTTTTCACGTTAGTTATCATTATGACTTATCACCGTTTCCTTAGCACACTGCATTGCTTTAATTAAAATATACGACTTGTACGTCAGAGTAATTAAGCGTGGTATTCCGTGAAAGTCGACTACGTAACACCAGCCTGGCTTTATTTGAACAAACAGCGTGCAGTTGGCGGGGTGGGAAATTTTTATTTTGTCTTTAAAGAGGTTTGGTTGATTTTCCCTTAATTGTGTACATAGATACAACTGTTTGCTCACAATTAGGCGTTGCGCTTCGGTCCGCGAGGCTAACGGTGCAGCTGCTCAGAGCGAACATAATGGAAGAGGCAGAGGCAGGGGGTTGTGTTTACAGTATTCTGAAAGCGCTGGACCATAGCTGGGCTCATTATACAGTGTCGTGCAGCCAAAGCTCTGACCGTAACCGGGGAGCAAACAGAGAGTGCAGGTGTCTCTCGCTAAGATAATTCCACTTGGACGAGCGACTTGTTGGCCGCGGAGTATTGATTTATGCCTCGTGCATCTTACGGTCAATTGCAGGAGTATTGAGGTAATGGGTGACTATTTGCAAAAAAAAAAAGCCTTAGCAAATGTGGACAAAAGAGCATTGTAAAGCAAAAGGAAAGTTTTGCTCAAAGTGTATATGATGGTGTTTGTGTTGTTCTAATTATTACTTTGTTTGGTAGGATAGGAACTTATAAATATATATATAACACATATATATATATATATATATATATATATATATATATATATATATATATTTATATATATATTTATTTATTTATTTTTTTTACATCAGTTTAGTAGTGTATGGGAAAAAAAAAACCATGTAAACAAACAAAAAAACCAGACCAAGTACAACCTTCGAAAATGGAATACCACTTCTTATGTCACCAACAAGACCCCGAGATATTTGAACTCCTCCACATGAGGCAGCTCTCGATTTACCAGTCAATCTATGTTCCTACACTCACCTGTGGTCATGAGTTTTGGGTAATGACCTGAAGGACAATGTTGTGGATAGATGTGGTCGAAACGTGTTTCCTCCACAGGGTGGCAGCGCACTCAGAGACAGGGTGAGGAGCTCGGTCACATGGGAGGAGCTTGGAGTAGAGCTGCTGATCCTCCACGTCAAGAAGAGCAAGCTGAGGTGGCTCGGGCATCTCTTCCAAATGCCTCTTGGACACCTCCCTGGGGAGTGTTCCGGGCATGTCCCACTGGGAGGAGACCCTGGGGAAAACACAGGACAAGCTGGAGGGAATGTCTCTCAGCTGGCCTGGGGGAGGAAGATGAGGGAAGTCTGGGAGTTCCTGCATAGAAATGGATAGATGTCATCAACATGGAAAATACTAAACTAAATGAAGGTGCTGTCATTTATTTTTATTTGTCAAATCATAACTGTTGTGCAAATAGAGTTTTGGTCCTTGTTAATTTTGCCACATATTACTTCTATGTATGCCATACCTGCTGCCCATCTTCAACCAGGAAGTAAAATTATAAACTTCACCAAAATTTAAAAAATAGAAAATACGAAGCAAGATTTTTTGTAAAATCTGTTTAACCTGTCACAAAGTTTTCATCACAGTGTGCATTCCCCCTCCTGCAAAGACTAAAATAATTCCACTTTGGTATGGAAATGAAACACAAAATCACTGTAAAAAAAAACGCTGTGTTCATCTCCTAGGGGCGGGTTTGGGACGGGAGGGGGGTTTGAGGTATCCAGAGCAGTTTAACCCCTCTCCAATTAGCTGTGAAAGTCCTTTGATTTTAATGCAGCCGTGGCAGACCCGGAGAGTTGGAGTACACGTCCCTCAACCCTCATTATTCTTCTGCCTAATTTTCTGACATAGCTTCCAGTATCTCCCTGGATGTATCAGTGGCGTTAATTACTGCTGCAGAGCTGGAGATGAGCAAGGCAGAGGGACAGGGGGAAGAAAACGGAAAAAAAGGCTGGGAGTAAGTAGCCATGCGCGTAACTAGAAACTGGACTCTTGTTTTATTCAATAAGTCCAATAACGGCGATGGATATTAAGTCAGAAAAAAAGTCATGGATTGCAAATCATCTGAACACTACCGAGGGGAGTCTGCAGTGCTATGCTAATAAGGACTGCATTGCTAAAACAACTGCGTGCTCATCTTTCGAGGATATTTTTGCAAGATTTTTTGTAACTACTCCCTTGGCATTTTTGTAGTTAAGTAGAGAGAAGAGTTCAATTGCGCCCATGCCTGTCTCTTGTCACAGATTGGCAGTCATGTCTTGGTCCCAGGACAGCTATGGCGGCAGAAATTATTAATCATTATCATCCTGTGTGATAATAACGCCATATGCATTGAGTATCTTGGTATCTAAATTCATCCTTAATTAAAGGTGTGTTGTGTAAATTTTCTGGTGACTCCTGTGATTTTACTGTCATTGCTTTGCCTGGAGAATTCCATTGTATGGCATTAAACCTATTTATCTTGTGTTTATTCAGTTACAGGTCTTTTTATTACTCAAAAATATCTGACAACTGACCTTTTGTCACCTGCTTGTCTGCATGGGGATTAATACGTTTAATGCCATATTCCATATATCCATCTCCAGAGATACAAACATCTGGTAACTCTATCCTTAAAAAGTTACATGATACAAACATCTGGTAACTAGCCTTAAAAAGTTACACGGTGCACATTTAAATAAATCTCACAGAAATATTTGTCCAAGATTACATTTCGTACAAACCAGCATTAAACTTGGTTCTCCATTGTTTTACAGAAATTTAACCTATAATGCATGCCCTAGTGAGCTCAGATTTGCACTTCAGAGCTAAAATGTGCAGGAAAAAAGCAAGTAATTTACAGTACATAACTACATTGTGTCTTCTTATTCAAAAGCTGTGCACCGCTGTTGCTGTACATCGCTTACCTCATGCTGGCACTGCATTGTTAAAGATGCACTAACTTTTCTGATCTGCTATTAGTTTGTTTCATCGAGATATCACTGCTTTGCTTAAAATGTTCCATAGTATAACATTGGGGCGACAGTAGTGGTAGAGTGTTTGTCCACTGATCCGAAGGTTGGCGGTTCAAATCCTGCTCTCGACATAAACATCATTGGTTGAGCGGTCAGATCCACTGATCCATAGGTTGGTGGTGCGATTCTAACTCACACAGATGAATGCTGTTGTTGTGTCCTTGGGCAAGACACTTAACCCACCTTGCCCTCAGTGTCTGCGTACACTGGTGTGTGTTCACTGGTTCCTTGTTGTAAAGCGCTTTGAGTGCCTTGGAGGTAGAAAAGTGCTATAGAAATGTGACCATTAAACATAATCTTGCTTTTTTTTTTTATCTTAGAGTGTTCAAAAACAGCTGGACAACATGCATTCTTACTATGCTTGGGTGACCTGTAACTTGGCCTGATATAGCCACCCGCTTGCTCCATGGAAATAGATAAGTTTAACACCACACTGTGGAACATTCTAGGCAAAGCAATGACATTTCTATGGAGACAAGCAAGTGGTGTACTCTTTACTAGAAAAGTTACACAGTGTCACAGTTCTACCTGTTTGCGTGGTTATCCCCAGTCCGGCTCCGTTTTCCAGCCTGTTCCGGTTCTTCTTTTGTTACCTCTGTGTTTTCCCTGCAGCTGCCTCTCGTTTGCTAATCAGCCCAGTGTAGTCTATATATACTGCTTCTCTTCTGCCAGTTCTTGCTAGATTGTTGACCAGTTCAGAGCAACACTCACTTGTTTGCATTTATGACATTCCAAATCTGCATTAATCCCTGTTTGAGTTACGTGTTCCTGAGTTTATTTCCCCAGCCTGTTTCCCTTATTGTATCCCTGGTGTGGAAGAGTTTTTTGTTGATATTAAACAAGACATTATTCCTCAGTTGTTTAGTCCCTGATTTACCATATTCTGAATTACCTTTTTAAAGGACACTTTCTGTTGTATTTTCTAAGATGTTTGACTGTTCTTTCTGTTGCATTTGAGTCCAGTTCACCTGCACAATACACAGTGCACCTTTAGTGAAGGCCCTCGATAAATATAACAACATTTTCTGCAACAAAATGTTATCTACTTGAAAGTTGTAATTGCAGCAGAACTACAGTTTAACCAACCACAGTTTTTGCTCATTTCTATGGATATTTTAGTTTAATCTACAATGCTCCATAGTATGAGTTTAAACATGTGACGCCAGACTGTGGTGTCTTCCCGGCAAAGCAATAACATCTGTGGGAACAATAAGATAGGGTAACGTTCCCCCATCAGAAGTTGTATAACGCTACTTCAACTGAAAGATTGCACGATCCCAAACTATTCCTTACACATTTACTTGGTCTGATAAATTCGCAGTACACCTTGTCAGTGGCACGCATTGGATTTGTCTTATCCAAATGAGGAGCTATTTCCTGCTTCCACTGCTTTTGTTGGATGTTGGTCTTTTCTGTCGCACGGTCGTATGTGGGTGAGAGCTTCTTGTCACTGTCAGTCATTACCAGACGACACAATGGATCCTGACAGATGAAAGAAGCAAATTAATTCAAGACCGATATTAGATTCTCAAGTGCTACCATCTTGGCATGAACAGACTGCGCTCTTGGAATCTGCTTCACTCAACGTAATATGAAAAAAAAGCCATTGCTGGAAGAAAAACAAATGCAAAAAAAAAAAAACAATGATGATGAAGTGAACTTGTTTTTTTGTGTTTGCCAGGATGTAAATAGCTTCCTCGCACCATCAAAGGCTTTGTAAAATAAATGGTGTGATGTTGAAGTGGCTGATATGTTTTCTGGCAGACTTTTCCTGCGGTGTGATGTCGATAGCGTTGGACATCTCTTATTATTTTATGTACTGAACGAAAGTCAATACCGTATTCTGAACAAACAACCAAGAATAAGCTCGCACGATCAGAAATGTGTGCGTATAGGAGCCAAAAATCCAAGTGCCCAAGTAAGCTGTTCAAAATAGTATTACGCAGGTAGTGGTTGAAATGTCTTGGATATTTATTACTCAAGTAAGTTAAATAAGAGTAACTGTATGGGCATAACATCATTTATAATTTGAAGGTAATATAATCTGAAGAAAGCATTAGAAAAAGCTTAAGGTCTGCAATTTTCAAATAAAAATGTGACAAACTAAATCATACACTACTGGGATGTGCTGGAGAAGACTTTGTGCAGTGGTCAGACTCTACCAATCAAAGCTAAAGGCGGTCCAACGAAATATTATAATGTGTGACCTTTTTTTTGGTGGCGACTTTTTTTTTGGCCAGGCAGTGTATCTAAAAAAGTGCTGCAAGAAACGCAAATGCTCTAATCGTTTCATATTGTCAACATAAAGCTTTTGTCACTTGTAGACTTACTCCCAGTGGGAAGAATAAACTAAACCTTTACACAAGTGATTTTGAAATTACTTTTTTGTACTGTGCCAGGATCACATTGCCAGCTCAGTACTTGGCCTATGTCATCAGAGGTATAATTCTTCCTAAAACAGAAGCATAGCCAGACGAGACTGAACAAGACTGGAATGGACAATAGTATCATAGTGTCTTGAAGGTCCCATACTGATGAAAAAATATTTCTCAAAGTGTGTTGTAAAGGTGTTGTATCTGAAAACTACTCAGTTGATCAAAACATTGAATAAAAGATAACTGTACTACCTACTTCTGCCCGTAATTCAGATACATACGAGTGGATTTTGTATGTATTCTGGATCGCTGTTGCATTGGAGTCCATAGGAGATACACACTGTAAAATATATTTCTCGGATAGGAGTAAAAGTAAAACTACTCCAAGAAGCACAACCTTATTAAAAACTTACCCAAATAAATGTACTTGAGTAAAAGTAACCGAGTATTACCCACTTCTGCCCATAATGCAAAAAGATATGTGTGCATTTTGAATAGGTTCTGGATTACTGTTGCATTGGCGTCCATTGGAGATTTTGGTTTTAGAAAGAAAAAGCTTTACTCTGCCCCATAGGAATGGAATAAAGTCTACGCTCACAGTTGCTGTTCTGTCATCACTTCTTTTATAGTATAGCTGAGAGTAAGCCTTAACAGCACACGATTTAGAGTTATTCTATAGCTGTACCAAACCATAAGGATATAGAAATACAACTGGTATATTCTGAACTGTTTTGCATTCATTTAGTTTATTGTTAATTAATTAATAAATATATTTTGTGCACATATCCAGGTAAAGTCAATAGGGTTGTCAAAAGTAATGAAAATCAGATACTAATCGATACTAAAACTAGTACTGAATCTAGATACTTATTTGAGCAAATTTTTGAGGACAGAAATTAACCATCCCTGAATAGTTTTAGACTGATCTTCAGCTGTATCAGAACAAGTATAAGACACATAGACTAGTACACGCCCATGGACCACTATGTAACCTACCTGGACGACTGAGGATAGATATAAGGCCACATGGTAATATAGAAGAAACTACTATGATTTAATGCTGAAAATGACATTCTGTTGTCTAAATAGTGGGATCAAAATATACAAAACAATTAAAGGATCTGCTATCTAACTTTGGTAGTGATGTCCTTTATTGGGTGCTCCTTATCAACCTAAAACAAGCTCAAAGGCAAATCTGCCATGTATGTACAAAAGATCCTACGGTCTAAATACCATGGAGAGTTACATGGTTGTTGCCTATTGAATTAAGGAAAGGGTAAAAAAAAATCCTGTGAATGTCCTGATAACGTTTTGGTCTTGTTGAAATTTAAAATGTAGTAGGGCTGTGCAATTAATTGAATTTTAATCAAATCAAGATTCAATCAATCGTTGAGTGGTCTTCAGCTAATCCTCTGTCAGCATGTTGTTACTTTCAGATATTTGGAGGAATAAATTTGACTATTTTTTGTGGCAAATGGCACTGAATATGTGTTGTTCGTGTCAATGTAATTATTTATTTTTAATGAGAATTTTCTTTAAAAAAAATCTAAACTGAACTTTCAAAAAAAATCTAGATTTTCTTTTCTTTTTTTCTTTTTTTTACCATAACACTCAGCCGTACAGATCCAACAACACATTATATTTAGCAGAATTGCCCCATTATTGCTTCTATCTTTAAAACAACATTGCAATACTATTAATGCACAGACATTTGTTTGTTTTTCTGCTTGTATTGTATTTTAAACAGGGCCCTCATAAAAAAGAAAACCCAAGTGCTCATTGTGAGGATAAATACTAGTTTCTTTCAGAATATAATATATTTCTCATGTGAAAGCTCAGAACCTCCAGAATGTACTCACTGAACCAACCAATTTCACCATGGAAATTGGCAACCCGAATGAGAGACTGGTGAGATGATTTCTGCTTTCTGATTGGATAATCCACCCAATTGAACCAAATTATCCAATGCTTTTGTAATTGAGAATAAATCAGCAATAAAAATGTTATCAATAAAAGCTATATTTGATTTGAACATGTCTACCTTGTATCTGGGGACACACATAGGTCATGTTTATGCAATTTCAAATCAAAATCTTACATAGGGTTTCTTTAAACCGAAGATAAATTACTACTATTTTGCTTACTGAATGTTTTGTCCAATTTTACCAGTAGATTCATAGCCAGAGAGTCTTTGCCAATACCTGCCGGACTGTGAAAATTCTGAAAATATATTTGTGAGCCCAATCTTGTAATAGTGCTCATAAAAAAAAACCTTGGCAAAAATAGTGCGAACCTGTTCCATAACTGTTTTTGAAGTATCCATGTTGGCTCTGGCTCCTGCACACCACTCCGAACAGAAAATGTTGACAGGCGACGCTTACGTTACATTCACGCAGGCCTTGAGAGTTCACTCCAGAGTAGATTTCAAACCTCACATTACATGTTATTATCCATTCCATACATCCATTAATATATTGCATGGAAATGACGAATACTTGGCTGCATCTGCGCTACCTCAAATCTGCTTTCTCTTTCCATAATGTAATTTGAAAGAAGGCCCTTGAGAGATTAGGGATTCTCTTTTGCCAGCAGATGTTTGCGAAATGAAAGACTTGAATTGAAAAGAGAGGAGGCCAAGTACAGAGAGGAGGGGTGATGCATCCAGGGCAACGAAAAACAGACAAAGCATAATCTCGAGATGGTAGCGAAAAATTTAGCGATTTTCCCAAGCATTAGCGTACGCAAGGGGGGTTAAGATGACAAAGGTTGCGTTGGATTTTGTGCGTTGTATGTTTATTAATATGCAATCCCAAGCCGGGGAACGCCGCATCAGGGTTGTCGCTTGGCTTTTATCTCAATGCAACACTCTCCAAACAAGACCTGCCGGAATTGACTCATGCTCTGTTATTCCCAAAAGCATGAATTTCAAACAGCATCCTTTGCGTTCAAGAACAACTCTATTATGTCTTCGAAAGTATGGCAACAATTGAAGAATACATCCCCTGGCTTGTATGACACTTGTTAGTTTACATAGTGGTATTGTAATGTAGTGGCTCTAGTGCAAATTGTTGTGTACTTAGTGGGGACATTCTGATATGTTTTCTTTTTTTTTTTTTTTTTTTTTGCCGATAAAATATCCAGTATTTGTCTTGCAGTTATGGAAGAAAACTGATATTTTCAGATACCTATAGTAAAGGCCCTGTACATTTTTCTAAATATAGTAGTACAGATATATTGCAAAAGCAGCTCTTGAGGTCAAAATAAGTACACCGCAAACTGCATCTAATTAGAAAGTATTTTATTGTCCAATAATCAGGAAGTGCATATTAGCATGCTATTAGCTTTACTGTGATGACAAATTCTGCTTCTGCTGATCTTGGAAAGTTGTGATAAGTGCTTATAAACTCATCATGGTGAATAATTAGGGTTGGTACGTGAGGAATAACTTTAGACAACTGCAAACTGTTTAAAATGAAGTAGTTAATGTTTTCAACGCAGTAAAAAAATCTGTTTAAAAAAGCCTTTACGGTTTTAAAATCCATACCAAGGACCACAAATTTATGTTAAGTTATAGTACAATATATGGTAGTTCCCAAACTAACTTTTCACTTTTGTAATAATAACCAAATCAGAATTGTAAACCAAATTTGCTGCATAACTGCGTAAACATACAGCCATTTTTGCTCATTAGTTTGTTTAAAAAGACACATCTAATGCACTGAGGACAAACTGGGAACGACACATGGGCTCACAAGAGACAAGAGCAGTGTAGGAAAAAAATACAATCTTGACAAATATCGGCTAAATTGTCAATATGGGACCAATACTGAGATCTGGGGAAGTCCTGATATCACCAATATCACATTTAACTGATAACCCATCCCTAGTACTTAGACAGGACACAGGAGCTACAGTGGCTCAGTGATTAGAGAACCTCTTCAGCAACCCTAAGGTGGAAGGATAGATTCCCACTTAGACCAGGTTGTGTCAAGTTCTGCCAAAGTGTCCTTAGGCAAGACGCTTCACCCACCTTGCCTACTATGAAGGGGCTGATGGTGCAGATTGGTAGCCTTGCTTCCATCAGTCTACCCCAAGGCAGTAACTTACCATCACCAAGTGTGGAGTGAATGAATAATGCAATGTAAAGCACTTTAAGTTTCTGGAAAGGCATTATAGAAATCCAAAGCATTATTGGGATTATTATTTTCTAATGAGACATGGGGAACTTTGAAGAATTGATAACCCTTGACAGCCAACTTTAACCTTCAGCAATGATCAGACATCAAACGACGCAGCAATCCCGAGAAAGTGCCTCGAGATGAGTAGATAGAATCTTTCATTCCCCTAGCTGTACAAATCCAACTAAAAGAACACTTGTTAAAGACATCCACTTTATTGAACCAGCGCTGTCACATCTGATAAAGCTCACTGTAACGGAGTAGGTGACCCGGGGACAGCTGGGGGACTGGGAGATTGGTTAGTGGCAAACCCGTGTGGCACTGAAATGTACCTTTTCGCTCTCCTCTCATCATTTTAAAAGTAGTGCAGAAAAAAGGGAGAAAGATGTCAAGACCTCACAGGGTACGAACCTCTACCTTAAAGAACGGTGATATGATAGAGGGAAAAACTTTACGCTCCGCTGCAGGAGGTGAGAGGAGGACTCGGAATATGAAAAGTACTCATAAAGCAAAAAGATTTCAGCTATTGCAGACCTATTATCAAACTTACAGGAAAGCAACACACAACCGAAACTACAGTACAGATATTTCAACCAATTTGCGATGGGCAGATTGATACCAAAATATCTGTATTCTGACAAGGCATTTAATACAAAACAAAGTGGTATTGGCGTCAAAATCAATGTCACAATAATGGCCATAGTATTAACTGGTATCAGATCGAAACAAAAAGCTACATCGCCCATCATTTCTACCAATACTTAACACTATTTCCTTTATCTCTACTACCACAGCAACATCTAGTACTGCTAATTATTAGTTTATACCCACTAACAATGGGCACAAAGTATTTATTTCCCTTCTCTACTATGTCTATAACTACAAAAGCTACAAAAACACTGGTTGCGAGCATCTGGTTCAGGTGATAGTGCAGTTGACCTCTAACCAGAAGATTAGCATTCTGGTTTATATTATCCTGTCTGTGCATGTATGATTTGTTATGGTCATGTTTTTGAATAAATAATGCAATGTAAAACAGTTTCGGCCTATATTTACACACTATAACACTTAATTCACAGTAAACAAATGTATTAAGAATTGTTCTAACTTCTTAATTAAGTAGTTAGTATGCCTATATAATTCTTAATAAATCATTTCTTCATAATGATTTAAGGGACCCATATTAAGCTATGTTCTGATCTATGTTATAATGTAGTTTCCTCATCAAAAACATTCCTGGAGTTGTGTTTTGTTTCATTTTACACTTTTAACACACAATATATTTAGACTGAGTTCTTCTCTCGAACAGAAAACGCTCTGTTCCTCGTTGTGATGTCATGTGGTAATACAGGAAGTGCTCCACTGTGTTTTTAAACTCCATACACCTTCACTAGGATCATTTGGATAAATTCATCTTTAGAATTGCCAATCTCTACTAAAGGTCAAAGGTAGCTGTTAACATTAAAACAAGGTGGAACAGAACATTTTGAGCTTTGTACATGTAGACAGACTAATAATAAAGGATTACTTCAACATGTGAATGTAACAACACAACTTCGAGTTTGTTTTTGATGAGGTAACAACATTCTAACATGACAATGGATGTCAGTTTTGTGCAATATAGGAACTTTAATTATTTCTTCATGCTCTATTAAAGAAAACAATGGTACAGCTTCCAGTGTGTTACCTATTTTCCCCAACATACACTACATTAAAATCTAAACAGGAAACTGGGGTACTTAAAAGTAAGTTTTTTGAAAATCCAAGCAAAACTATCCCATTTAATTTCACCTCTGTTTGCTGCAATCCAACTGCAACATTTGCCTGAGCACCTTGGATTTTAATGACGGAGGCCGTGAAAGAACCAAACGAGCTCCGAAAAAAAAAAAACGCCAGCGCCCCAACTACTACAATGAACACATTAGCGTTAGCCGACAGATGAGCCTTAATTGTTACCTCTGGCGAACGGGACTTCACACGGCAGAACAAAACGGTGCCCCCCTCCCCTCTCTCCCTCCTCTCACTCCCCCCCTCCCGGCGCCCCGTTTGATGCAATGTGACGATGACCTTGCTGCATTGCGCCCTCCTCCGCGAGATCCTTAAGAGTTTATCTCGAGTCTCTTCTCAAGACTGTCTCTCAGGTGTCGCGCTGATAGCCCAATTCATTTAACTCGGGGCTTAGAGGCTGCAGGCTTGATGAATGCTCCATGGCTTTAGAGCATGTCTGTCGGAGATGGTACCACTCCAGGTCAGATGCACGTGGGCTTCAATTGCCTTCAAACTATGCACTCTGTGGAATGACTTATGCTCGTGTTTAGAGATTTCACCTTGCACTGGTAATGATGTATGCAATATTAAAATAAAGAAGTCAGAATTCAAGGACAAGCACCTTACTTTTATGTTTTATTTTTTTTAGTTGAGTAAGTTTGTAGACTTAACACTTGCACTGGTTTTGTTTCAAACGAACTATATTTTGAATGAATTTATTAATCTTTATTCAGAACTGACACACAGAGGACTGTATCTCTCAGCTGGCCTAGGAACGCCTTGGAGTCCCACCGGAAGAGCTGGATGGAGTGTCTGGGCTCTAGTCATTGAGTCATGTGATATTGGCCTTTTTAGCAACAGGAATCATTGTGGCTTCTATAAAAGGCCGTCAAGGCAAGGCAGGAAGGAGGGAAGGAAGGAAGCAAGGACACAAGGGCGGGAAGGACCCTCAATAACCTTGCTTGAGATTGGCACTTTGGTTGCTATGGTACTTGCGGACGGAATTCCAAATATGGACCTCTGCTCCAAATTCGCCTCTATAACTGCTAGTCTTGATGGACTTCAGTTGGATGGAACCAAACGCTGAAGTGATGTAACTTCTTTATACAGTCTATGCTTGTTGCAGACTAATTTGCATATCAATATGCAAGAAATTTGAAATTGCTCTAAACTTTACAAAACTTTCTTCAGCATTTGTTCCATTCATTTCCCCTTCAGTCACATCTGTGAGGCAAGGAAGCAAGGATACAAGAATGCAAGGAAGGAAGGAAGGAAGCAAGCATAGGAGGTAACGACAAAAGGATACTTTATTTAATTATGTTCAAATTAAACTCAGTGGCTATAGGTTTTCACCCTGCAGTGTTCATCCTGATTTGGGGAAGGAGATTCTTAGCACATCTGAACACACAACAACTTGTTACAGACACACATGGCTAAATTGTATATCAATAGCAAAAAAGAAAGGAAGGAGCCAAGGACACAAGAACCCAAGGATGCAAGGAAGGAAGGAAGGATGCAAAGACAGAAGGAAGCAAAGCCACAAGGATGCGTGGATGCAAGGATACAAGGAGGCAACAATGGAATTACTCTTGCCTAATGGCCGTGCCGCCTTTGATCACACTTAACTTTATAAACTTCACTTAGGTCAAATGCAGTATTATAAGAATCACCTTGTTTCAATTTTACTTTGCACTTTTACTGTCTGTTATACTTTTTTCACTATTGCAGATGCCATGTGGTACCATTAATAAAACATTGTATATTTCTACATCTAAAACCAATTTACATATTTTGATTCATGACAACACATGGCGACATTATCTCTGTGACTCATTTGCATTGTAATGATGAATAGCTTGTTTGTGTTCACTTCAGACAATAACACTGTAGGTACCATTATCACATCAATTCTAGTCTGTTTATTTATACAATTTTTAACAGACTATAGGCTGCGTTCATGTTCTAAAATTTGATGATGTTATAATCTCAGATGGTGGACAGAGGCCACCATTGTTTTGATCAGTAAAAATTGAACCCTTTAAATGCAAGTTTGAAAACTTAAATTTCACATGTAGTGTAAAATTAGACTCTAAAATTGAGAGATTTTCCCAAAAAAACAACAACAGGCCAATGTATAATGGGGTGTATTTTATGTCTTTTAGGGAGCTTCAAGTTTGTCTAAAATTTAAAGTTTGTCTCATTTTTAGTTGCAGTATCAGTTTAAAATCACTTCTTAAACGTCCTTCCTATTGAGTACAATAAGGCCTTCTGAAAATGATCTTTATTTCAAAATCTTTT